>NC_092204.1:69093243-69163212 GCF_043381705.1 Parasteatoda tepidariorum | reverse complement strand
ACAAAAACATACCTTCCTCTCCATAGAAGATATCCAGTCCTGGATCAGAGATGAGTTTACAAAGAAAATCTCCAACAATCTGTGGTTACCTTCTAGGAAATCCAGATGAATAAGTCACTAATAAAACAGTTATTTCAAACTAAAAACTCTTTATTTTGAGGATCCATATTTAACGGCAAAAATAGTGTCCAACACACAGTCTCTGGTGGAGAAGTGGGTGAAGGGTAATAAATTCAGGAACACGGAAATTTTGGATGAAACTGACTTAGACGAGATCAAATTCAGATTGCATGTTGACGATCATTCTCCTCCATCTTAGAGATCAATTTTATCCATTAATCAATAAGTGAGAACCGGAAGCCAAGGTGTTAGCAGCAATACCGACAGTTGAAGCACACTCCCGGATTTGGGATTCTTGATAAGAAAGCATCCATCGCAAACAGTTTTCTCAAAATTGAAGATAACGTTTATGTTTTTATGAATAAGATTTTTATGATCTGCTATCAAAAATTCGGAAATTTTATTGGAAGGCATATTGAAGCTACTATATTAGCAAAAAGGCAGTCAGTGGAATTTTTATATGGCCGAAGAAAAGGTTCATCTCATAAATGAGAAACTACACAAAAAAATGGCGAAGGAGACGCCATCCTCACCTCCTAACGAGGACAGGATATCAAAAAATAAAACACGCAACAGCGCGACGTGGAGTATGATACTCTCGAATTTCGAATGCAATCGTCATCTTTCGCGCGCTCTTTTTATAAGAGACAAAAACTTAATGGTTGAAGTTGTAGTACATGTTGTGCAAGTTAAAGTTAAATTATCTAAAAATTACGAGTTGAGACGAAAAATTGATTATACGTTAAAAGTTACGGTTGAGAAACACAACATACACGCGGAGATGAAAGATGCCGACAACCAGTGCGAATTCTCAGAAACGAAAAGGGTGGAATGTTCTAGAAAAAAAAGGGGTTCTGCAAGGAGCTGGTAAGGAATTTTAGGGGGAGAATGTCCAAATTGCGCTAACGCTAAAAGGGGCTAAAGAAAGATGATGAAATAAAACAATGTATTATAAAAATTATAAATTAAGTCGAAAGAATTAGTATTTTGATTAACAAAACAGGATATTTAGAAATTAGGTTGTGACTTAATGTCACAGCAGTAATATTGTCCATGTTAATAAATCAACCAGTAAGTTACTTATCTCTCTTTCAGCAATTTGTACAATATATACTTCATACATTGTCTCAAATTTTAAATTCGAATGATTGCTTATCAATGTTATGGATTCGTTGTGATTCTGTCATAAATTCAGGTCGTTTTCCGATCCTCTCTGTCTTCAATTATTAGTTTATAATTTTTTCACATCGTTTTTGAAATGCCACATTTTAAATACAATACTATTACAATTTGCAAATTTCGGATCTAGTATTAGGTTTATAATTTTTTTTCAAAAGGTGTTTACAATTTCTAAAATAAAATTTATTGTAAATATGTTGAAGTTTGTTGTCTAATACTTTTGATATTTGGCTAATTTGCTGGCTAAAAATTTGAAGTTTTTAGCATGGGCCCTAATAATATTGCAATTGTGTTCTTAATTTAAATTGACCTGTTTGTTTTCCATCTGTTTACTGTTATAATACTTTTAAAATTTCTTTTAGGAAAAAGAAAGTTGGAATATGACATCTGAGGAAAAGTTAGAACAGTCTGAAATAGTGAAAAATAAAGGAACAAATTATTTTAAGGTTTGCTACTATTCTTTAGCTTTATTAAATTTTTATATAAAATTATTTTTGAGTTAAATTATGTTGAAGAAAGTTGATAGGCTAATATTTTTTTCCCCTTTTAGGCTGGTAAATATGAGATGGCAACAAAACAGTATGATAAAATAATTTCATACCTTCAGCATGAATCAGAATTAGAAGGTGAACAGTTACAAAAGAAAAATTCGTTACTTGTTGCTGGTTATCTTAATCTTGCTGCTTGTTACTTAAAACTGGAAAACCATTCTAAAGTCAAAGAAAACTGTGAAAAAGCTTTAGAATTGGATTCAAAGAATGAAAAGGGTCATTTTAGAATAGGCCAGGTAAGATTCATCATATAAATACAGTACAGAACCCGTTATCCGGAAATCAGAAAACCAAAACCGGAATGAAATACGATAAATTTCCCGCCTTTTTTTTAAAGAATATTTTTTTTCCTCATGAGATTTTAGGATTTTTCTTTCTTTTTTGAAAGATGTTTACCTTACCATCATTTTTGAAATAATCATTAGTGTATTGCTTCATCGTTTTTTCTTCTTTTTAAGATTTCCAAAAAAAAAATTTTCAGTTGAGTTTAACAATAAAAAAAACTGCTTTTTGCAGCGATTCAGAAAACCGTAAAAATCAGTTATCCGGAATAGCGATGGTCCCGATTGTTCCGGATAATCGGTTCCTACTGTACTTCCTTTATGTGATTAGGAGTTTAATGTACATACTATCAACAAGTTTAATGTTGTGTCCGATAACTATAAAATTCCCTAAATGCCTTAGCAAATCAGGTTAACAAATGACTTAAAACTAAAATATTAATAAATGATTTATGTCTCATTCTTTTGTTAATTATAAATCTTCTCACCTTATTTTATTGAATTATTATGAAAAGAATGCTAGTAACTTTTAACCAAATGAGCTTTATAATTTGTTATAAATTATCATCTGACCATAATAAGGCCATAAAATTTTAAAGAAACTAAAATGGAGGAACTATATTTTACTTAGTGTGCTAAAAACTGACCATGCAAAATGGGGTAGTAAATAAAGTTACCTTACTTTTCCCGTAAATCACATTTCTCGTGGCAGAATCGCAGCAACACGGCGACATTGTCACAGAGCGTTAGAGTTCTTGTTGAAAGGTTTTTCTTTTGAAAAGTTAAAAAACTTACTTTCCTTTTCTACAGAAATTTACACGTAATATTTGAATCATGCATTTAGATCACTTTTTGACGCGCTCAATTTTCACCATTAGTGTCGTAAATCAGTGTAATGATTCAATTGTATTTTCAGCAGTTGATATTGATTTTCATGAATTCTTTAATATCCCGTTGTATTTCAAACAATAAGGAAAAATTCGAATCATGCATTTGAGTATTTACTTTTTATGACCGTAATTCTATCAAATTTTTGGCAGTTATTGCTATTGATTTCTCCATAGTTTTTAATACCGATATTTTTTTATACAATATTTGGAACAACAATCTAATCTCGAAACGAAACGCATGTTTGAGATTTCGTCGTTGATTTTTTCTCGGCAATTACTACTACGGATTTCATTACTTTTTGTTATTATTTTTCATTGTGATGATTATTTACAAAATTTTATAATTTGGAGAAACGCACAAATAATTTGTGCTACCCCCACCGAACAAAATGCGAGAATATCACCCACAATATTAGAATAAAAGATTATTTAATGTTCAATGGAAAAAACCACATAGTTTTTTGTAAACACAGCATATTTATTTTTAAACTAGTAACATATATGTTTGATATTATTAAAATTATCTTGCAGAAAGACATTAGTGCTAGAGAGTTTAGTCGCAGATAGCTCAAAAAAATTCTGCTATAGGGATCACATTAGTATATTTGTGGAAGTAACATTTTGTGAATTAAGCTGCAGTTTCTTGCCAAGTACAATTATTTTGTTTAACAAAAAAAAAAAGGGTTTTTTTTTTTTTTTTTTTTTTTGCCCCCACCAGTGATNTGATTATTGCAGTGTTTTCATTACAGAAAAAAAATGGGAGAGAATTTCTCACCCTTTCTCAAAAACAGGGTGAGATTTCAAAAAGTTAAGTGAGATTTCTAAAAATTAAAAAAACACGAATAGACTTGGAAAAAAAATTATTTCTTTAATTATAATACATTTTTCACAGCTTCTAATTGAGTATTTTTGCTGCATCATCATATGGAAAATGTTCTATATCTACTTTTTCATCGGCTATTATACTTATTTGGCTGAAAAATATCCGTATTTGTTTCGTTTTGACCGCTTCTACCGACATTTGTTTCATTTCCAATTGTCCGTTACGGAGTAGAAGATGTCGCCTTAACAAGGTACTTGTCCATCTTACATTCATGCACAAAAAATGCAAACGTCTTACATGAAGAAACCTTACCTACGGTGAACACGTGGTTGCAGAGAAATGAGTTCTGAAAGGGATTCCGTGGTTCGGGGGGGTGTTCTGCTGTTCACACCGGTTCTGAACAATACTTATAAATAGGGAAGCTAGATAACAAGGACCGATGTTCAAAATAATGAAAGATCAGGGAAGAAAAGTGAAACGGATTTTATTCAAAATTGCAAAAGACGAAATTTTTTCCAAAATTCGTGCATTTTGAAATTGATTAATAGAGTGCGCGAACTTCTCGCGTTAATCATTTTTTAGTGCGAGAAAGGAAAAAAATATGCGAGATTCTCGCGCTGTAGTGAAAACACTGTAACAACAGTTACAAGAAATTGTAATTTAATTTTTTTTTCCTTTTAGGCTCATCTGGCTTTAAATGATTTTGAATTAGCCAAAGATAGTTTTGAAAAAGCGTTAGAAAGTGATCCATCAAATAAGGCAGCCCAAAAAAGTATTTTGATTTGTAAAGAACGTATTAGAAAACAGCTGCAGAAGGAAAAGCAAATGTATCAAACTATGTTCAAAAAGATGGCACAAGAAAAGGTAATTTTTATATTTATAAATTTTAACTTCCATAATCATTCAATATCTCTGTATTATATTAATTTGAAGAATTTTTTTTTTTTTGTAATTGAATAAAATTTAAAAGCTGATAAGTAATTTTGCATTACTTACCACCATTCACAGTACACTAAAAATTGTATGTCCTTAAATGTTGTGGAATCAGTTCGAGTAACTTTAATAGAGACAATTAATGCAACAAGACGGTATGTTTTTTTGGTTAGAAGTTCAATAAGTAATTTTTTTTTTAACAGTTTCAAACTGGCAGGATCTGACAGTGCTCTAAAATCCAATTTTTCAGTGTCTCTAAGGACATTATATACATCTTAGTGATAATTGTGATAATTAGTTATGCGTGCTAAATGGCTGATAAGTAATTGTCTTTTGCATTGTGACACCTCTCTCTACTTTGTGAGATGTTTTTACCTCGATTCACTCAATTATTAAATCACTCTTAATGATGACAAGGAATTTTTTCATATATATTTTAATTTAGAATTCTAGATTATCTAAAATTTACAATTATATATCAACTAGTACCTAAGCTATATAACTCTGGAGCTCTATTGCTCCCTACTCCCTAACTGCATCCGGTCTCTCTGGTCTCCCCATTCAATCTCTCTTAAAAATATCCTTCACTTAGTCCACCCCCACTGTAGGGGAAGACACTTCCTGTGACCCTCTGGTCAGGGGTCTGTCAAATGCGTGGGAGAGGAATTAGAATCCTGACATGCGTAAAGAGTATTTTTCCTTTTGAATTGAAAAGCAGTTACCTGCTGGAAACTTGTAATTAAAAAATTGGTAATTTTTATCACATGTTTAATTAATGAATTAAAAGGAAGTCTGTTTATATGAAATTGAAAGATTATTTTGCATAAAATCAGAATTCACTGTGACAAATGTGTAATTGGAGTTGTCTGTTTGGCTTTAAGTCTGAAATAAAAATTCAGACAACGTAACAATAGCTCTTTTTGTTCTGAGAAGGCACGGCCATCAATGTTGACTTACAATTATCATACATCTGTTTTGTTATTGCTCTTTTAATGCTATAACAAAATGGAGGTTAATATCTTATTTGTATTTAGTTCAAAGGACATTTTTAATGAATTGTTTTTAATTTTATAGGATCTAGAAGAAGAGCCTTCAAAAACATCAAACCCTGAAAACGGTTTGGCTGAAAAGATAGAGAGTGAAGAAACAGTACAAGTTTAGATGTTGTATAGGATAACTGATCCATTTATCATTCATTGTAATAATAGTCATGTATATTTGTTTTGTAACAGTTTTTTTATTATAAAATAAACTCTTACACATAAGCAATTTGTTTATATGATTTAATAGAAAAACTTCAGTCTAACTTGAACTTTTTCAAAATGTTTTGAGCAGCTCTTTTCATTATAGTTTGATTCGCTTTCACAATATCACTGTACATTTTCAGTTGTTGTTCAGATAACTGAAAAAAAGACAAGTTATTTCATTAAGTTCATATAAATTTAGGTATTATAATAAATATTGTACACAATGTTATTATATAGAGGTTTCATTAATAGTAAAGTTTAATTGCACATAAGCAAATGATAAACCCTTCTGTCAAACTTATTTTGTGCATTAAGAAGCTTAGAAAGAGTACTTAAATTTAACAAGTGAAGAATTCAGTTTTTACTTGACCAACTTAAAAGCATTAGAATGATAAGCAATCATGAATTAACAAAATCATGAATTTCAAAAGTAAATTCTAATATCGTTGATATACTAATTTATTGCAAGTCAAATTTAATTAGAGAAACTAGTGCTCGACAAATTCGCTCGTCAGAAAATCAATTCCTTTAATTATATCGCTTATCCCATTTTTTTTAACTGATAACATAAGAAAATACTTTTTTAACATAGCAAAAACAAGAAATTTTTGGAAATAATTAGTAACCGGAAGCAAAACAGTTTTCACAAATTTTTATGTGTATAATAATACAACTAGTATTAGTTAAATGTATACTACAAGCTTAGGAATGTTAAAAGCTTTACTGACTGTTCTGGTAACATTTTCTTATACCTAAAGACAATATATATACAAGGTTAAGTGAAATTTTAAGTAATACTCAGTAACAGCACAAAGTAAAAGATAGATTTTTAAGTTTTAAATATCGGCTTATATTAGAAAATAAAAAATTAAAGTAACTTTTATATTTTCTGGGGGGGGGGGAATTATTGATTTTGTAATTAAATGAAGCTTTTCTCTACTTTATTCCATAAAATGAAAACTACTTTATTTGAGACGTTATTCATATATAATTTCTAAATACAAAACAAAGGTTTTAAGAGGAATGAGAAACATACTAGTTGCTCATTTGGAACTCCAAATTAGCAGCTCAAAAGGAAAACTACTGCCAAAGAGAGCGGTCCTAACAACCTGATACTATTAGTATGATGTTGCTAGTCAAAACCAATTTGCAACTTAATCGAACTTTTGTCTCTAAAGAATTGCATGAGGCTCGCAAGACATGATTTTCCAACACTGACTTAAATTACAAAAAGTTCTTAGTCTTTTTATCATTTTAGAATAAAAAATCTTGAACTAGGGCAATGCTAAATTTTCTTTTATTAAAGAATTTTTTAATTACATTTTTTTTTAAATTTTTGTTTCTCAAATTTTAAAATCTGTTTAAATTTTAAAATTGATAAAAGAAAAAACTTAAGAAATGACTGGCACTATATTGCATAAACTACAAATTAAATTCTGAAATGACAAGTTTTTTTTTTTTTTTTTTAGTGAAAAAAACCGTTCCAGAATAAATATGTTACTTTTAACCCAAGTGGAAGAAACTTTTTCAAAAAATAATTTTTTTCAATATATCATTTTTTAATAAGTTAAAACCAGGTATCCAGACTCGACTACAATATGGATACCTGGACATAGTTTTTAGAATCAACATCCAGAACCTGGGAACACTCGTTTATGTTCGAAACAATCGTATTCAGATTTAGAGTAGCCTTAAAGCTATTCATAAAAATAACTAGTTCTGAAAATCTGTGTATTCTATCATTTTCTTAATAACCAAATAGAATTAACTAGTTTAAAACACGACATATTTTACTCTAGTACAGGGAAACCTTCAAAAAGTGTAAATATTTGGGACAAAGAAATAAGTTAGCTAAAGAAAGGTTTCATCTTAGGTGTATGACATGCAAATTCAGAAATCTAATGCTGAAAACTATTTTAACATGCTAGTTAAATTAAATACAAAATTAGTAACTTGGAATTACATTGATATATATTTTAAGTTAATGAAATCATGATTACCTTATATCCCGATGTATAAGTCAACGTTGATAACTCCCAAAATGTACAAAAATTAATTGATGGTCTTATACACCGGTAATCAGGTTTGACTAGCAATGATTGTGAAATATCGATGAATTGTAACGTTGATAACTCCCAAAATGTACAAAAATTAATTGATTGTCTTATACACCGGTAATCAGGTTTGACTAGCAGTGATTGTGAAATATCGATGAATTGTAAGCAATCTGATAGATATGAATAACTCTGTATCAATTTACCCTTTTCAAAAACTATTTTTTATTTGTTATATACTTTTAATTTAGCATTTTCTCTTATATTTTCTTTACTTATAAAGATTTTTTATTACATTAAAGGTTTATTCACAAAGGTGGCAGGAGAATAAATGATTCGTGAAATAGCTTAACGATATTTATAGTTCGGAATACGGCAAAAAAATTTACATGCTTTATAAAAAGTAGAAAAATTTTCTTGGAATGTAAAACACAAATAGTTTTTTTTTTTTTCAAATTTACAAAACTAAATTTAAGAGATTAAAAAAAAAACTTTTTGGGGCATAAATTACAGTCCACCTTTGGTCATGAGAGTGTCTGCTTTGCGGAGAAGGTATATCATAGTTTATACATAGAATATTCATGGGAAATTAAAAATCTATGTCCATGATGAGAATGGGGTTTTGTAGGCGTGTTCGTAATGTGAGGTTTCACTGTATAAATAATTTTTTTTCTCCAATTTTTCATTATTTTCAATATTTTCTTTCAATTTATGGAATGTGCAAAGAACAATTAAAATTCTTGCATGATCTGCGAGTTTTTCAAATAAAAGTATGATTTTTCTAAAAAATAAATCGTAAATTTTGCTTTTTAATCTTTGCAAACTGCAACAAGCATGAAATAGTTATCTTTAAAAACAAAATCAAGTGAACATATTAATTAAAATTAATTTAATCTTTAAGGTCAGATGACACCCAAATATAACATATAAACTTAAAACAAAATAATTGACTGCTGTCAGCTAATTTGTCATCAACTGAATAACAAAAATTAATCACACGCATTAAAGATTCAAAACAATAATTCTACCTCAGATCCATATATAGACAAAATGCTGGTTAAAACTTTGGTAAATTTCATATTGGAGGAATATGTGGGAGCCCAACTTTCCATCCTATGAGCTAAGATATTGTGCAAACTGCAATTGTATGGTATCTGAAATTATTAATATATTTGTAAATCAATCATTTAATTTCCAAAATACAGCCTCTAAAGCTATATTATTAGGCGTTCTATTTTAACAAAATGATTAAAATCTTACACGAAACTTTTTTGCTATAAGCAAAGATAAATTTTTGTTTACACAAAAATTAAATTAAACTGAAATAACTGAATTAAGTTTTGAAATAAGTTTTACTTTATCACATTTAGTAAGTATTTGTCATTCTACAATTTTAGTGCTGATTGGCAGATAAAATATGCAGTATTATTAAGATATAATAACAAAATTTTTTTACTTATGGTGATGTCATAAAAGGGTTATGCTTAGATCCTTCATATTGGGAACTGTGCATACCCCGATAAATGAGAATAATTATAAATAATGAAAGTTTAATAAACTTTAACATAATTACCTTCTTTTCTATAAGAGTTTGTAGAACCAAAAATGTATTTTCAGGGACTAAATCTTCATTGACAATTTTCCTAAATTATTAAAAAGATAATATTATTACAAATCTTAAACTAATTAGTATTTTGAGAAAAGATAATAATTACAAAAACAAAAAACATAGATGTGAATTTAGATTAAACATTACTCCTGTATGGACTATAGTTTAATCATTACATAAAACATGTTGAAATTTTTAATTGACTTATAAATAAATTTATAATTTTATTGTTCATAATACGAGTCATGTCATTATAATTTATCCAGATTCTCTTGAAAATGACTTCCACTCTCTGGAATTTCAATGAAATTCTGGAAATTTATAAAATTTTTAACAGTGAATTAAAAAAGAATTCATTAAAGATAGGTCACGCCTTTAGGAAGTTATGAGAACAGAAAAACCTCGCTCATCCAACACCTGCGAGACCATGAGTCTGCTGAAAAAATTAAATGTTGGATCATCAGAGGATCCTTTTAATAACTATTAAACTAGTCAAAATAATTGCCGACTAATATAAAAATTAATTAAAAATCCTAACTTGTGTTTTATTTTTCAATTTTAAATAATGATACAATATCACGAAGAGAAAAAAATCATTGATAATATTTTATTTTCTATTTAATAGAGATGTCCAAACCAGAGGCTAAACTTGACTGTTGTCAGTATTAATGTGGTAGTTAATGGCAATGAGTTATCTATACTTTTAAATGAAATGTATACCGAATGGTTACTACTGGTTACTGATTGATAATTTTTTAGCAGGCAGCTAAATACAGTAACATCAGCTTAAACATCTTAATCGTCGTTTTCTACGAAACAAATTACAAATCATCGTCAAAGCAGTAATTGTATTTAACTGGATTGAATGGATGACACAAAATAAAACAAAAATTAATAAATAATTCGGTAATATCAGCTGTAATAATAAGTCAGGTCAGAATGGTTTTAATACAAGTCAAAAGAGGAATCTGATAACCGAAGGTTCGGACTATTGAGCAACAAGCAATCAGGGTTCTACAATATTGGGCATCTAAAAAATTTATCAAACAAACAAAATTTAAATACTTTTTGGTTAATCTAAAATTTAATATAAATCTATTATCTTGTTTTCTGTCTATCTCGTCTCAAATATGCTTTCTTGTCTTACAATATCTTTCCTTTTTTTTTTTCAACACAACAAAAGTGAAACTTTGATAACTAGATTCTCAAATACAAAGATTTTCATTTCATTACAAATATGCACAGTGATATTTGATCAAGGGTGCCCACAGAGCATACCAAGGGGGGCAAGGTGCCATAGCTATTGTTAGGGGGATTTTTTTTTCTTCAAAATACTTTATACCATTTTATTGCTTCAAAACTGTATATTAAACTGAGGGATATTTTTTTATAATTTAAATAGACATTTTTTTAATACTTAAGAGAATAATTTTTAAAAACTATTGTGGTGGTGGACATTTTTCCAGCCAAGTTAGTTATATCAAAGTACAACTATACAATTACATAAAGTCACAAATAAGAGAAGCACATTTACAAATAATGTTTTAGTTTGAGAGGAATGGGAAATTTTAGGGGGGAGAGGAGTGGTTTAGATTTCAAGGTGGGAGATACTTTCTAATATTGAAGAATAAAAAGATTTTCCCAAATATTATGTAGAGAGAGTGTTAGAATCTAAACAGAGAGACTGTCTGGATTTTGAAAAGTTTTATATAGTCACTTCACTTAATCAATCAAAACTCTTATTTCCCGAATTTGTTGGGATTTTATCAATTATTCACAACATTAACTGCCACTAATTGTTCTGTGGAAAAAGACACAAAGCCAGAGGTGATTGTGACACCACATGAAAAATCCCTTAAAATTTTTTGTGTAACAACTCGATAACAAGATATTATTTTATATATTATTCATATTTAATAAAATTATTTGAACTAAGGTTTATTATTAAATTACCCACCAATGTAGAATATCACAACTTTATAGTAACTGGTTTAAGAAAAAACTTAGTTCTTACAAGAATCGCGATGTTGGATTTTAAAATCATGTGAATATGAATCGCGATACTGGATTTTAAATGACGTAAATTTCAGATCGTGTGAACAGGATTAGCAATGTGTAGCTTTTAAATCATGTAAATTTTCAAATTGATGTTTGATAATAAAACTGCATGAGTATGATTCGCAATATTAGCGATTTCCGGCATAGTTTCAAATACTTATTAAAAAAGGGGGAAATCCGACAAACAGTAAAAAAATTAAATTGGTGTATGAAAACATCTCATCAAAGCGATTTGGCAGAAGTTTCAAAATTAAAATTTTAGATTGCAGAACTCTTAATTGTTACTTTAAATCTTAATTCTTACTTTAAATTTTAGCTTGTGATGAAAATTTCGTCAGATTATTAAGTTTTGATTCGCAAAAGTCTGTGAATCAATGGTTTTGAGAATGGTCTCACCAGAATTCTGCGAAAAAATTACAAGCCCTGCTTTTAGTTTCTAGACCAAGAAGGATGATACAGAATACCGGGGTACCCCGGAATAAAATCACCCCAGTTAAGCTAAGCTAAACCTAAGAAAATATAGTCTATAGTATAGACTCTATACCATGCTTTCATTTAGGTAAACAGAAAAAAAAGCACTGAAAAAACTGCCCCAGAAAAAAAAAAGAAAAATATAGCATCAGAAAAAAAGCAACACAAAATTGAATTTAAATCATATTTTTGAGTCTATATCATAATTAGTTTTCACGTTTATACTTTTACATTTTTTTTGCATTTTATAAATTTTAAAGTTGAACTTTCATTTATTGCTTTTATTTCAGACACTTATATAAATTTTAAAAATTTTCAATTACCAACTAATAATTACATGTATCAAATTGTGATATGATAATCCTACAAATATAATTATTTTTAAACTAGTGATTTTTTTTTTAATTCTACATAATTTAATTAAATATCTCCTCATTCTTGTAAATATTTTTAACATATCATAAGATTAACACCCTGAGAGAGTATTGCTAATTTTAAATTAGTGACAATTAAAAAGTTAAACAAATTCAAAAGTGTACATGGATATACAGATCTTATAATGCAACAGATATACAGATCAATATATAGATATACAGATATAGATATATAGATATACAGATCAACAAATATACAGATCTTCTCTGTTATAATGCAACATAGATAAACAAAAACAAAAAGAAATTTTAAGGTAGTAACTTGTTTAATTTTTTTCTACAAAATTATGGACGATGTATATAAATCATAAAAAAAAATCTAGGTGAATAGAAAAAAAACACTACTTGACCATTTTCACCAACTCTGAGTAATCTAGTAATAACCCTCAATACAAAAGGTATACAAAAATTGATTGAAAAAAAAAACTAGATTTCCAGGAAAAAGAAAATAAGTATTACTAAGCGAATATCTAAATTTCTTATTGCAACAATTGCCGGTATCACTGAGTGAATTACCCTTATCTCTTATGTTTAAAATGCATTAGTAAATAATATTTCGAAAAAGAAACATGAAAATATTACTGAATAAAGTAAGTGACATGTTCATCAGACAGGTTACTTTTAACCACTTTAAGCAATATTTCTTGAAGTGATGTTTCTGAAAAAGAAAATTATATTTAAGACCATACATATATATTACGGGGACCGGAAAGTAATGTCATTTCGGTGCATTTGATATTGGTCATCAAGATTTTACTTGTAATTAATAAGGTATTCACCCTCGTTAGCAACAACCTTTCAATGCCGGATCGAAAAGGAATTGAAAAAAAAATTTTTGGTTTTTAAAACTAACAAATAGTTAATGCGTCTAAATGGCATTACTTTCCAGTTCCCCTAATATATATATGAAATACGATACAATACACATACAATATATACATAAAATACAATACAATGAAAAGTATAAACTATATATATATATATATGTACCTAATACTTTTCATTGTTTAAAAAATTTATATATTATATTATAAAACAAATTATCTTTGTTTTGTGACAAAAAAAAAATAAGTATGAAGCAAAATTAATGGTACAATCCAGATACTATACATTTCATCTGTTATAAAGCAGTAAAAATAAATCCCAAAAATATTTTACAAGTGCTACAAAATTCAAAATTTTATTTATAAATAATCTTATAAAATAAATGGTTCTCCTAAACTTTTTACCTTGACTGTATATCTATATTTCTTTCTGCCTACTTTCAAACATATTAGGAAACTAACTTTGCACATTTTGAATTATCCATTTGTATTATACAAATATATGACAAAAAAATTTAATGACAAAAAAAATTATTATGCAGTAAAGAAAGTTAGGATGAGTGTGCCACAAAAGTTAACATATACTTGGAATTATCAATAAATTTCAAACTAGTTCAGATCTTTTCACAATTACTTTAGCGTAAGTGAAATAAATGGAAAACAGAAGATTTGAGGTACAATAAAAGCCATCTAGCTAAAACTTAAAACAATTAAAAAATAAAATTTGAATTTTACCTGCCACATGTTTATACACAAAAGTAGGTAAATGTAGATTTTAAATAAATTTGACCAAATCAGGTCGTACTACTTCTAGTTGTAATTATGAATTATTGGGGATTATTTTTAAATTTTATTCACAAAATTAAAACAGTTCAGGTAAGAAGAAATTTTTTAATTTAGGCAATTAAAATTTGAAAATAAGTCTATTTCAGAAATCTTAATTTTAAAATATTAGTTAAAGGAAGATTTAAGTATAATTTTTGTCCATACTCTGAATTTTAAGCCGAAATTCCGACACGAAAAACTTCTAAAGTTAGCTCTGTGAGAAAGTAGAAAAATTAAAGAAATCAGCTACAAACCAATATTGTTCAATAAATAACATCAAGAATCAAATGAGTCATATTGTTTGAAAAGAAACCATTCATGAACAACAGTAAACCAGATACATCAAAAGAAACAAGGGCATTAATTCCTCATTTTAAATCATGTCATAAACCAGCAAGACCAAATCGGGATCACAAGAGCTTGTCACACAGATATGGAAGGATTTATGTGCAGCTCTGGAAGGGATAAAAGTGAAAATTATCAACAATAGTCCAGGCAACACTAGTTATTGGCATGACTTCACAAAGAGCCAATGCAATCTATTTAGCTGGGAATATTGTAGAGCTCTGCTTATGCTGTGGGATTATTTTGGATACAATAGCCAAATCAGTTTTATATTGAATGGTTGTCGAACCTCAGTTGACTACCAAGGTACTGTAGAAACCATTTACTAACTTTCAGATACATAATATTCGGGCTGCAATGAATTCTTTAGCAAAACAATGTCAGTATACATATATTTTCAACTACACAATAAAGGCTTATCGACGAAAATAAAAGTTTTTTACTGGCTCCTGCTTAGTTGTGGCATGCCTCTAACTTACAACCTATCCTCTTTGTGTCAGCTGACACATAAGGCCTTAATTCTCTTTTTTCAAACACCTTTGTTCTGAGTCAAACACCTTTGTTCTCATGCCTTCTACCATCCATTTAGTTTTGCTTTGCACAGAGCTTGGTACACATATCTTTGCCAAGTAGGTTTCGGCCCTCCCCGTTAACGTTTTCCATCGTGTGTCCAAGTAAGTGCGAGGTTATCAGGGCAATCCCGTTGTAAACAAGAAATATGTTCAGTCTATATCCATCTTCTTTTCAAAATATCCTCAGGAATGGATGATAATTTTGCCTTTATTAGTAGATCTTTACTTGAAATAGTGATAGGCCAGAAATTTTTTAAATTTATTCTTAAGCATTTGTTCTGGAATGTTTCTAGTCTTTCTATTTCAGTTTTGCGAGGTTCTAACAGGCAGTACCATACAAAAGTATGAAGTGAACATTAGTTTTAAAAACATAACAAAAACCCATAAAATATGCAGGGACATAATTTTGTATGCTCTATGAGGAAAATGAAAATTAGCCTATATGGAAATGGAAAGAGCTCATCAATTGGAACAGAAAAAAAAATCATTACAATAGCATAATTTAATATTAATACAGAAAATATGCAAACTCTAGGCATTTCAATGGAAAAAGGATTTCCATGTCAAATATCAAAATTATGTTCTTCTTATTATTATTTTCTTTGAATAAATATTGACATCTATCCTTGATTTTTGCAGCAGTTAAAATTCGTAAAATGTGAATTTTCTTTTTTTTTTCTTCTGCAGACCCGTATAATGTACACAAGAGAGCGAACGTCGCTTGCAGAAAACTTGTCCCCATCATGAAAATATTTTAATTATTGCTAATTAAGGAAAAATTAATCCACCTCTTCAAAGAAAGTTTGTATTTTTCTAATTCCCGAGAAGAAGAAAAAAACGTATTTACGCCTTTTCCTACCTATGCCATGATTTAAAACTACATTCACAAGAGTTAAAATCATACATCGTGGTTCCTAATCACGTGATTTAAGTTCTCGCCTCGTATTTCGTATTTTTAAAATTTTACATCCAATATCAAGTTTCATATTTACGCTATTTAAAAGCCACTATTATGATTCGTGTTCAATGGACTTAAAAATTAAACATGGAACTCGTATTCAGGCTATTTTAAAATGAAACTTCAAGAGTCGTATTCGCGTGAATTAAAAATCACACACAGAGATTCATATTCATACAATTTAAATAAATAAATGAAATCTTGCATCGATATTTTTATAGAATCTTTGACAACATTCTGAGGATAAATGTTTCCCACATACACTTTTTCCTTGCTTAAATTTCAGGTATTTTTTCAATTATTTAAAAAGTGTTTTCAGCCTTATTGTATGAATCAAAAAACAGTTCTATAAAAAATCATTTTCTAAAAAAATCCGTCATTTTCAAACTAATTTAGCCAAAATGAAGGGGCAAAAAAAGATTGAAACTAGTTACAAGAGTTAATCAATATGTGCAGAAAGTTTTTAATTGAGATTTTTTTGTTCGCAGAAAGTTTTTGATTTTATTTAACTTAGTTCTTCTGTTTAAATTTTTTAGTAATTACTTTTTTCCAGTAGCATTTTTTTCCATCAATTTATAACACTCTCAGTAAAATTCTTGGAAAAAATATGGACTAGTTAAAAATTTATAAAAACATTTAATTTCTGTCTAAACTGTTGTAATACACTGTATAACATATTATCTACCAAAAAGAAATTTTAAAAAATAGATCACAAAATTATTTCTCATTTTATTACAAAAACTATTAATTAAAAACACTAAAAAGTTATAAAGGCTATTTTTAGCATAAAGTCATCCCAAAATTTTGACAGTAAACCAATAAATATTAACTGTGTAATGTTTGTTCTAACCACTTTTAAATATATAAACAATAAAATATTTATGTGTGTATTAAACTATCTCTTGAGGCAATATCTAGTACTCTGATAAAACATTGAAAGAACCTCTCAGTGATTTTTTAAAAATAAAATTTTAAAAATCTCTGATAAACTCTTCAGTGTGGTGCAAATTTAAAAATTGACAAATCTTTGTTTTAAACTCAATGCTTATAATTTGCTTTATTACTTGAATTGAAATTGAAAGCATTGTAGCTCAATCTGTTTCAAGGAATTAAGTTTAAATTGGTTAAATTTAATAAACGATTTAAAAGAGCAATTCAGTAGCCTTTTTTTCGATAGTTTTTTGTTAATTTAATTAAAAAGTATTTAAAATTTTCAGAATTATAAATTTGCTCTAATTTAGGATTAATTTTAAAAGTCATCAATTAGGACAAGATAACAAATATGATTGTTAAATTGGATAAAACAAAAGAATTACTTACCTAAAGAATGCTCTTTCAAACAAGGAATTAATAATCCTTCTAAAATAGCTTTTGGATGAACCATAAAAAATTTCATAATTGAAGAAGAAAGATTACGATAGTTGCTGCACTTAAAACTTAATATCTGTAATTTCAAACATTTATGTAATTAATTTTAGCAAAAATATAAAATTCAAACTTAAATTGATGATATAAAAAAATTTACATCAAAATTATTTGCATAAAAGATAATAATAAAATACTTGCTGCGACCTCACGCAGCAGATAATTAGATTCGACGCATGAGTGTGATGCCGCTTACAGGTATCCGGTTAAATCTGATCGGAAAATTGATTCAGTGTGATAATAAACCCAGTATAATGGCTGTAACATTAACAAGTAATGCATAACCAAGTGATTAGGCACAACGATGTGGCTTCAGCAGTATTCTTCTCAAGTTGCAAGTACCAAATTTTTGGTAAAAAAAATTATAAATGTAGTGAAAAGGAATACCGGCTAACTCAAATTAATGTAAATTATGATAAAAGTAAAAGAAGTACCCTTAATAAAGAAATTTAATAATAAACATAGAAACAAACATGAATTACATTTGACAAAAAAAGTAAAAGAATTAAAATTAAAGAAAAATCTCGGGGTAAGGGGAAAAAGTCATGTTTCAGCTTTCATATCCGAACTCGAACTGTTCGTTGACATTCGCTAATTCGTTGATGTCGGTGGTGTGGACATAGGTGGTGAGTGGTATAGGTGGCATCACAAGGAATCGGTTGGTTGCTACATAAATATTTAAAAATTATATATGTATACGGAAAGCACTTATATATACGTATAAAAGACTTACTTACTTTAGGATAAATAATTTTATTGAAAATGGCTAAAGTTATTGTAATACTCAAAGGCTTCTCCAAGTTAGAAATTGAGTTTAGGAAAATGGCTAATGATGTTTCATTCAAAACTGCATCTTCAATAAATTTACAAAAATGTGGGACCTTAAAAAAAATAATCAAAATTTAGAAAATAATATATTAATTATTATTTAAGAAAATAAAATCGCTTAAAAGTTTTCCTTCCCATAATATATAATATTATCAAAATGGTCCATAGCTCAATATAAATACTATTTATAAGTGAATCTCAGCTTCAAATAAAATTAAGAACAAACAAACATAATATGCTTAAATTGTAACAGATTTACTTTAAAAAAATCTTCCATATAAGCTATAGAAAGAAAATAATCAAACAATTATAGAAGTTTGATAAAACTAATTGTGTGAATGAACTATTTTACAAATCTTTATTAAATCTTCTTTACAAATCTATTAGTTTGTGAAATAAACTTACGCAAAAACTTTAAATGGTAATAAATAGTTTTCTACAGATTATATTGTTCTAATACAGGTGCTTCAATAGATAAATGGTAATAAAATAGGATTGATATCGTAGCGTAACTACCACTATAAATATTAAATACCAAATCATTAGTATATAAGACATGTTAACTTGATTCTATCTTGAGGTACCCTTTGATAGATGAAGGTTGACATAGTCTAAGATTAATTCCCCACGATGGTGACCCAGACATGATCAGAACTTGCCAATATTGATGGATGATCTACATTAAACAGTTGATTTGCTTAAAAATATACTGCTCAAAGAAAGAAAGAAAAAAATACGGTGAAGTAAGTAAAGTCTCCCGGTTAATAAACAATATGGAAGCAAAAAATATATGATGAGCAAATGCTATAAAGAAAAAAAAATGAATAAATAAAAATGAGAGAAATACTATAACAAAAAATGAAGGCAAAAAAATATAATGAGCAAAATGAAATAAATAAAAAGAAAGAAAAACAGCATGAATCAACTAGTGTAATCTGTTCATTGAATTCTATCACAGTTAAAATTCTGGAAGATGAGTAATGTAGCGTAACTACCACTATAAATATTAAATACCAAATCACTAGCATATAAGACATGTTAACTTGATTCTATCAAGAGGTACCTTTTGATAGATGAAGGTTTGCATAGTCTAAAATTAAATCCCCACAATATCAACAAATATTCAGTTAAAGAGAGAAACAACTAGGATCTCGATCTGAAAAAAACTTTAGCTTTTTTTTTTAAAAAAAAAAAAAACTTAATTTGGATTTTTCATAAAAAATTTATACTTGCAAAAGTTTTTTTCAAAAATGTACAAAAAAAAGAAGGGGAAAATAACTTTAAATAACTTTTGTTCGAATAATCAGATTTTCTCCAATTAAAGGGTAATCCTAATGATTGACCTCACACACTGTGACTAATTAGTGTTATTAGCATTTAGACAGATATGCGGACTTTTTACTGGATACATATATTTTTGACAAATAAAATATGGTTAGTTTATTAAGAATTATTGGCGCAAAAGTCCTTTTTGGCCATACCGCACCTACAGCTTGTTTTATAAGAAACATTCTGCTATAAGTCACAGCTAAATTGATTTTGCAAAAACCAATGTCCTTTAGATAATTAAAAATTTTATTGTGTGGTTTATCCCCAATTAATAAAGTCAATATTGGATTAAAGCTACCAAAATAGTGTTGTCTCTGTGTCTTAAATTTGTTACACTGGTTAAAATATGGTTAGCATTCATAGCATTAGCAATGGAGGGAGAAAAGTTGTATAGCCACTTTTCTCAGACTCAATCGTACATGCTTTTTCAAATGCACGACAGTATAGTTTTTTCAAAAAAGCAGTTGGAAGTTAAGTTTCTAAATGTTAATTTCACACTTGCATATTTTGCTTTATCTTGAAGGGTACTGTAAGTCTTTTCGCTACGTAAAACAGTTTTACACACAATTATAAAAGTTGCTTATTAAAAGATAATTTCATGTAAATAATTGCAATTATGTAAAAAATTTTTATTTTTTATAATTTCATTTATGAAAGTGAAAAAATTCTGAAGTACATAAATTTTTGCATCAATCTAAAGTTCGAATAAAATTTGTCAATTTTTCAAAAGAGCTAATATTTAAAAAAAAAATTTCTTAAGAACTATTTGGCTGATTTATTACAAAATTTAGACTTTGACATTTCAAATTACATAGTTAAAATTATGCAAAAATATGTGTGCCTCATAATTAAGTTTTTAAACAATTGTTAATAAAACAGTGAAAAAAAATAATAAATAATCATTAAATAATTTTTTTTCTTTTTTTGGAAATTAAAAAGAAATTTCATAATTGAGTGCAAAAAAATTTCAATTGAGTTCCCAAGATATAAAAAAATAAACAGAAAGCAAAATTAACTTAAAGGAGCCTGAACTTCTGCTACTCTCCTGACTGAACTAATAGGACCATATTTTAAAGATTCCCACTACCCTCCTCATTTTGCGAAGGTTTAAAATCCAAATCCATCAAAAAAGGTAGGATATTTATTCAGAGAAAGTACATTTTTGTGTCTGATTTTATAACTTAATTAATAATTAGACTAATTAATTAGTACATTTCAGATCACTTCTTATAACCATTAAGATTGATACTAAGTTTGTGAAAATCCAATCCTTAGAACAAAAGTTATTCAAGGTACAGTTATTCAGTGATAATTTTTTTTTTCTCATTGTACCTAAGCATTATCTATAAAGATTCCCACTACCCTCCTCATTTTGCGAAGGTTTAAAATCCAAATCCATCAAAAAAGGTAGGGATGTTTATTCAGAGAAAGTGCATTTTTGTGTCTGATTTTATAACTTAATTAATAATTAGACTAATTAATTAGTACATTTCAGATCACTTCTTATAACCATTAAGATTTATACTAAGTTTGTGAAAATCCAATCCTCAGAACAAAAGTTATTCAGGGTACAGTTATTCAATGATAATTTTTTTTTTCTCATTGTACCTAAGCATTATCTTTCGATAAAGGATTTCAACAATAAAAATGTTTTGAAGTCAAAAGAAAATTTTTATTTTTGTCATTTTCCAATTTTTTATTGCCATATCTTCCATTTGTGATTTTTTTATGGAGATTCTCAAAAGTTTCTTAAATTATTTCTGTTATTTAAATATCCACCTTATAAAAGCTTTTATTTAATACATACATGTCAGTATGTTTTTTCCACAACATTTACAAAAAATTAACCAATAAAGTTTCAAAATATGAGGTAAATGTTCACGATAGCAGGTTGAGGCAATAAGAGAATAAAATTTTTCACGACAATACAATGGACTGCAATTTTTATTTATTGAAAACTGGAGAGTGGTCAAACACATGCATCTCCCACCACAAGTTGCCATTCACATGGACATAGGGCATTGTTGTTAAAGAAAATACTGAAAAGTAATAAAAAATAAATAAATAACACTTTTTTTCATAATATTAGTATGTCAATAATATGTGTGAAATTTCGTTACTTCTAAAAGAATTAGAAGCCCTTTTTTAGTGAGCATCCAGTGAATTTCACATTGATCACAGGGCCCGCACTAAGGACTTCATATTACTAGATAATAAATTAGCCAAATTTCAAAAGTTTTAGCCACAGGCAAAGCTTAATAAATTTTAAATGTTCGTTTTTTCCTATAGAAAACTTTAAGTCAAAATACAAATTTACTATAAATTGAACTATTTCAAAAATGCAAATTCAAATTGAGTTAAGTAGTAAGTGTAGTTTTAAAGTTAAAGAGTAAATGAACAATAAATGGGGGAGAGGATAAAAAATGAAGAAGTTTTATTGTCTTTGAGGAATGAAATAAGAATAGGTTGGGAATAATTACATAATTTATTCTTATTAGGGATAATAATTTATTTCTGTTTTATAGGTTTTTATACTACTCAGAGGTTTTTTAACAGAATTCGGGCAGTTGTTTAACACATTCATTAACATGTTGTGTGCAGATGGTTATACTACATCTATCATTGAAAAGTGGTCATCTATAAAGATAAAATCAAAGTTAAATTTTCTTATTTTAGCAACCGTTTTAGTTTTAAAATTCCCAAAAAGTTTATTTTAGTAAAAAATATATTATTGATATGAGAACACATATTTTCTGGAAAAATATTTTAATGATAATATGCATCCAGCTACCACTTAATCTGCTTTATTGACACCAACATTTCATCACACGAAACTGCGCAATACGGCGGCGAACATGTTAATCTGTATTTTACGCCCCCTCAATGTTTATTTAATCTCTCTTTTTGCTTACATTTTCTGAACTTAACATAACTCTAATTAGTTATGCAACATATCTAAAGGAAATTACTGTAATTGAATAAAAAATGCAATATTTGTCCAGAAAAATTCATATTTATGTAATTTTCAAGACCAAGAAAAATATATTTTTTTTTCTTTTCGGTAGAAAAAACAGTTCACCAATACTTTCGCCCAAACACAATTTGTTTGGCCCAATTTAGGATTTTATTGCATTTGGTGAGGTGGCGAATGCTTAGAGCAGGCCCTGAATCATCTTAGGTATCTTTTGACAATTAAGGAAAATCTCGACTAATGTTACATGATTACATAAGAAGCCAAATCTGTATAAAAAAAAAATTAAAAAAACATGTTTTTTTTCTGTGTTTACTTGGGTTTTTTGGGTTTAACTGGGTGTCATTTTTGGGAGGAAGGGAGAAGGGGCAAATACATAGTATATTTCAATGATAATGAAATAATTTTATTACTAAATCTATAACATATTGCATTAATATATGGAATAGCATATAGCATTAATATATGTAAAACAAAAAATTTACTTTAAATAGATAACAAGCAAATAAAATCATTAAACAGCTTCATATAATTTTTAATTGAATAATAACTAGACAAAAAATTTTCTCAATTTTAATAGAATTATTTAATTTATATTTTTATCATACGGACATATTTAAAGGCAGTCTTTTCAGAAAACACCAAATACTCTTTTCATCCCAGTAGCTCTTCTTTTTTTCATTTTGATGATTTATTTTTGAAAATTATCAGTATAGACAAATAAAAGAGATGGCTTTTAACATTTACTTATCAATCACACTTGCATTTAGAAAAGTAACACTTTAATCACTTTAACTTTAATCAGCTGGTTAGGCATGTTTTCTACATGCAGACTTGTCTGGTTCAAACCGAGAAAAAGTTTCGGCGCAAAAAATTTTTTTTTGGAGTTTAGAGACATTTAAGAAGTGAATCAGAACCAACAGAAACTATCACAGAACTTTAATTAACTAAATATGGCATTCATTTTATTCTTACTTAGCAGATATATCATTAATTACATAATCTAAACTACAAAATTTTCATATAACATGAATATTATTTGATATCATTGAGTTTAAAATATTTTGGTAAAATATCAATGAGTATAATGTGTTTTATTTCTGTTATGATGAAATATTTTTTATTCCTCAAGTTTTAATTTCTTAAAAATTTCGAAAATATATTGAAAAAGAGAAAAATATTCAAAAATGTGTAAAATTCTAATAATAATTATAGTAATAACAGAAAAAAAGTAGTTGGGAAACATACACCTTTTTCTAGTATTTCTGAAGGAAAAAAAACGCACTTAAAAATGGGTTTTACTAGGATTTTTTCTAAAAAAAATAAACATTTGGATTTTTTTTTTGGACAGGCGGTTGGGTAGACAGTCGTTATAAAAGCCACAAATACATGAAAATAAAAAATATAATAAAAAAATTTAACAAAAATACAAAAAGTAATAAAGAGCACTAGTCTACAACAAACAATAGTAATACAGTCGAACTCGTTTATAACGAGCACGGATTTAACGAGAACTCGGATTTACCGAGGGAAACGAGAATTTTTGGTTGGATCATTATTAAGTCTATGGAACAGAAGTCGCTTTTAACGAGCAAGACCCGGTTTTAGCGAGCAATATTTTTCTATCTTGCAATCTTTTTTCTCATCTTTCTAGTCTTTCTGTCTTATCTTTTTTTCAAAATGATAAAAAAATGCGAGGGAAGGGGATTAGTTGTCATTAAATTAAGAAAAGTATTTAATTCAATTAATTAATGTAATTAAAGTAAGTAAGTATTAATTAAATTTTAAGTAAACTCAATCATTTGACCTGCACGCCAGTTTTAAGGACCCGTTTATTACGAGCACTCGGATTTAACGAGTACATGTTACGGTCCCTTTGTGCTCGTTATAAACGAGTTCGACTGTATTATAAATGAGAAGATGGTTTGAAAAAAAATTAAAATAAAAGGCATATAAACAAATATTACTTCCACATGTATATACCTGAGATAATGTTAAACTACTAAGTAAATCAATAGAAGCTATTTCTTCAACAGAATTGGTATCTTGAATAGACAATAAACTTGTTTTCAGAGGAAGAAATTTTTCCTGGAATAAAGTTTAAAATTATTTAACCAGCTTTAAAATACTATACAAAGCAATAATAGCTGTTATATTTTAACAAATATGCTAAGTAAACCTGTCATATAAACCCCCCCCCCAAAAAAAAAAAACATTTTCATGTCTTTAAATAATATTTTTGCAGTAATTATTTAATGATTGATAGAAATTCGTGACTACCATTGCTAGACCTTGTGATGTCCTTTGAAATTTGTCCCGTTTACAAAGTTATCTAAAAATGTTTCAATAAACCTTATTTTTTAATTTTCATTAATTTATTTTTTCTTTGGATGGATCTCCTAGAAAGGTGAAGACTACTACATTTTTAATAATATGATAAAATATAAAAAATAGATGAAATTTGAATAATTATTTAAAAAAATTAATAGCTATCAGATTCCTATAAATATGGGCTCTGGGAAGATGCTTGTTACCCTACTCTTACAAGGACTCTGACAATTACAGTTTATCTGGCCTCAAACATTTTTCAAAATAAATGCAAGCATTTGTTATAAATACTCAAAATTGCAGCTACTATCCAAATAAAGTTCAGAAAAATAAACATCAATATTAAATAATAATGCATACTGTGCAATATATGTTTTGTTATTTTTTGCATTAAATTACAGTCATTCATAATTTGTCAGCCACTGATTCTGAAATACATAAATTCATTTATCTTCATCACACAGGATATCTTTTTCATACAAATATCATATAGTTTTTTTTTTTTATTCCTTAAAATCACATTGTGTATTTTAAAATTAAATAAATAATTCTATGATAAACATAAACATCAAAAATAAAACAATTAACAAAGATATTTTGCAGAAGTGCTACATTGAATTACATCATTACTTACTAACTTTCATCATACCATTCCAACCAAATGAACTAGCCATCGTTCTACTATCAATTAACAACAAACGTGTTAGCCCTCTCACTGACGAGTGATTATTATTTCATAGTGCTCTAAATGGAGATTTAGTGGTTTTGATTGCTGTCTATATGGTTACTGTAAATTTAGGTATCCTTAAATGCATTATAAGTTTCTATCACATTTTTTTATTTTATTTACTTACATTTTATTCCGGGAATAATATTAACTAGTAGATAGTATTATGGTTAAATAGAATTTGTCATGGAAAAATAAACAATGAGAATGGTAATGTCAAACAATATATAATTAAACTTGTTTACTGTGATTATGAAAAACAATATCAATATATTGCTCATACCTCATTCTAATTTTTTTATACTGCAAATCTTTTGACTATAATTTTCCACCTCAGGCAAACCAATACGTATATATATTTCAATATTTGCAAGTTCAAAACCTTTTGGCACCTTGGTGATTGTAACTGGTGTGAACAGTTACTAATGCAGACAGTAATGCAATGCCGAGGTGCCTAATGGGTTTCTTACTTGGAATAATTTTGCACAGGTTTGCCATGGAGTGACAACGAGTTATACACTATACCAAGGGTATTCAACTTTTTACACTTTGTGTAACAATTTGGGTTCACCGTTTTCTTGAAGGAACCTTTTAAACTTACTAAATTTACAAAATTATTATTGCATCCTTATTTTATCACAATACAAACATCTCACAAAGATAATGAATCTAAAGATAGCCAATAAGATTTATACTATGAATAATAAACAAAAGCACCAATGTTTCAAATTATAACAAATTAAGAAACGGAGAAAAAAAAAGTAATGACTTGTCTGTAATTGCTTTTTATTGCTTAGTATTTTCACGTTTAGAATAATTGTTAAAATCTATAACCAAATGTAATGGTCAACATCCAGACTCTTTCAATATTTTGGTTTTGTCGCAACTTAAAAATAGAAAGTTTTATTTTGCATACATAGTTTGAAACAACTTTAGATATTTCACGGCTTTTTTGGCAATTTAAAAATATTCTTTTCTAATGTCAATCTAAAAATATATGACCTAATGCATCTGAAGCATGTGACTTTTACAAAATTTAAGATTTTATTCTATCCATAAAATAATTATTAATATTTATTTTTACTAGAAAACTGTCTTTTGTAATTCAATCATTTATAAAAATTAAAATTATACAAAATTTTTGACATTTCAATTAAGCAAATAATGAAGACTAGCTTAACGCTTGTCAATGTTCTTTGGAACTCAGGTTGAAGACCTCTGCCCTATACTCTTCGAGTTGAGTCCTTTCAATGATATATATTTTTTTTTTTTTGGTACCAATAGGGAAATCTTCTTATAGGGAAATATCTCCTTTATTCTTTTAGAGTCATAATCAACCAAAATTTTAAGCTAGTTCAGCAAACATACTACACAGACATTTTAACTGTTTCTGTAAAAAAGAAATTGTCACAACCATACACTTTAAATTTTTTCTGTTCTTACAAGCAAATTTAAAATATGTAGTAATGTATATTGGACTTATTCAATGGATTTACTGAAGAAGGTATATTTATGCAAAATAGAAGCTAGTTACAGAAGAAAATAGTTTTCAACAGTGATTCTAAGAATTTAGTAAGTAAAAAAATTTACTTCATCAATATTATCTTCGATCTGAAAGAATTTCCTAATATGAGTCTCATTGTTAGACAACTTATCTTCCGGTTTTATTTCGTCATCTTTAATTTTCAAGTTATTTATGGGTACATTTATTTCTTCAACTTCACAGATATTTTCATTTTCTACTTGAAAACTTAAGGCCCAAGGTGAATCAAATGGGTGATCTTTCAATTTGTGGCAAATCTCTTCAAACACAATTTCATTTTCTTTTACCTCGAAAAGCGCTGGTGCGTTTGCGAACATACTTTAGTCATGAAATCGCTTTCAAATTAATAACATATACTTATTTTTAATGGTATTTTAACTTTTACTTTATTTATTTTAAAATAACTACATACTAAAAGAAACTTTGAGAAAATGCTATGTTAAATTTTGGAAAACTTAAATTTTTCCTGTATTTAAAAATATTTTAATTCAATAAATTTTAAATTAACATTCTATCTTGAAGAAGTGTATAACAACAAAAACACGTTCAAAATTTTGGAGCAATCAAAACAACAGCTGTGATTGGATGACCAGGTGGCGTGGCACTCTAAATATTAGTAGAAGTTTCGTTTTTAAAAAGTTTTTCAGCAGATATTTTTAATAAAACAATCAAAAATGTGGAAAAATACTTCTTTAACGCAGCAATAATGTCGAAAAAGGAAGAAATTCAATAGTTCATTTGTAATTTTAATCATAAAGTTAATTAAAAAAATCTTTTTTAATTTTTTTTTTTTTTTCAAAAAAATAGAAGTTAGAAAGGTAGCGATAAAAACAAAACAAGAAATCCTTTCGTATCATTTTAATGTCAAATTATCCGTTTGAGTGTAAACAGGGTGACCTTGTTTACACTTCAAGGTTTAAATTACCACGTGCTATTAATTTTGAAGTGGAATTGGTTTGTAGTAAAGTGGCGGTAGAGAGTAGCTATCTAGTTTGTTTATCTCTCTATCACATCGATTTGTATCAGAAGAGCTGAATTTGAACGAAGGGACTGATCGTAGCTTTTTAAAATATCAGCATGGCTACTTCTCGTTTATCCAAAAGGTTCTATCGCCCTGAAAGCAATGAAGATACAGTTTTAGATAGAGGAGCTACTGCAGAAGCTGAAAATCGATGGGTATTTGAAATTTCTTGGGAAGTTGTTAATAAAGGTGCAAAATAACTCTTAAATATTTATGATTCTCAAGGTCAAAATGCAGATATCTAAGTTTAATTTTTGATGCATTTAATTGATATCTTTGGATATTTAAGCATTTTATCTATTACATGTTATATAAAATCCACGACCTGGCTGACCTTGTGCAAAGTTGCAACTATAATAATGTTATCATAAAGATATTTCTTAGCAGTTATCCTTAGATTTCAAGAATTTAAAATAGTAATGAGACAATCTTGTATTTACATGTGGTCTAAATTGGCATCCGGAATCAATTGATATGCATGCAAGTCTTTTATTTATTGCTTTTAAAATTAAAATACATTTTGCAGCATGAATTATTCTCTAATTAATGCAAATTTATTTTGCATTTCATCCTAATCAATCTAATAAATATTAATCTGCTTTTACTCTTTGAAATTTAAATTGTTATTTTGTAAATAAATTATTTGTTCTTTTATAGATACGATTTGTCAATTGTGAAAAATTTTATTTATACTTGACATAAGAGTTGCATTTGCAAAACATGTTGTATCTGTCCATAGTAGCATGTGAAATTTAAATGCATTATAGTATCACTGCAATGTTAAATATGAAATCAGTAGAATCATAACTCATCACAATGATGAGTAAATAAAGTATACCTGCACATTTTTTGATAAGTTTCATTGTGGTCCCCAAAATTTCTTTAAACCCTATGTTGTAACAATATAAATTGAAATACACAATATGTTATTGAAATCTTTAATAAATATTAATCACGTCAAGATATTTAATCTTACTATGACTAATCCTAATATGATTATGATTAGTAAGATTAAATATCTTAACATGATTAATCATAATATGATTATGATAAAGGGTGATATATAAGGTGTACTCTTTTTTTCTCACCCCTATTTTAATTGAATTTTAAGAAGAACTTCCATGTCTGTAATTGTGCCAAAATGGTCAACAAATTTGACGGACTACCTTATAGTGTCGCACGAGAAACTAAGAAAAATCAAAAAATTTAGCAAATCCAAAAGATTAAATTTGGAGCCATCTTCAGACAGGTCTTTTTTTTTTTTTTTTTTTNTTTTTTTTTTTTGTTTTTGAATTAAATAGTGATGGGGCCGAATATCGAATATTCAGCCAAATTTTAGGCCGAATACTTACTTTTTAAAAATTTCTCTTTTGATGGTAATTTTGTAATTAAAGTAATTTTCAAATTTAAAAAAATTTTAACAACTTGATTTATTTTTTGTAATTATTTAAATATCTAGATGCCAATAACAAGGCAATATGGCTTTTATAAATCTAAATAATTAATAATAGCATATTTTTGTTATAGTTATACTTGTAATTTATATGCTATTTTATTTAAAATAAGAACTCATTACTACTGTTAAATGTATTCTTAACTTTCTTTTTTGTCAGAAAAATTATTAAAACCCAGAAAATTAAGAACTTTTTAAAAAGTTTCACTTTTGAAATTTTTATTTTGTATTAAATTGCAACAAGAAAATGTTTTTATGTATGTAACATTATTAAATACACTTATGTATTATACAACTTAAATTGAGTAAATGTTAGATTTTCTAATAATTAATGCAGTGAAATGTTACTCTGCAATATTCATGATTAAATATATTTAAAAGCACATTTAAAAGAATATCTTTCTTTATTATTATGAATTTATTCATCCAAATATCTAATAATATTCATATTCAGCCTAATAACTTCAGGCCGAATATTCGGCAAAAGGGCCGAATAGTGGCCGAATATTCGGCAAAAGGGCCGAATACCGAATAGTGACCGAATATTCGTTACATCCCTAGAATTAAATACTAAAGAGCTAGGGACTTGGCTCATTTTGTTGGCTTGAGTAGGTATTTATATGGAACTATAATGGAATTTTGAATGCACAATAGTGCAGTAGGTTCCCGAAATCTAAATATATTGTATTATTACATGGCTTTGATATCACTTTGTAAATAATAGTTGACATTTTGCTAAAAAATTTAACTCTTTAACTCATTTTAATTTCATTATGTAGTTGGAGGAATTTATACTGTTATCAGATCAAAAGCAGCTGTGAGTGTTGAAGAATTAGGAGATCAGTATTGCCTTCTTGGCCCGTACAATGATGGGCTTGTTAAAACTGAAGTCGAAGTTATGGATCCACCCGAAGCTGTTTATCAAAATGCTATTCAAGCATTAAGGCAGTGTGGTATAAAGGTAAATGTATTTTTTATTTATTTGTAATTTTTTTGTTCATAATTAGATTGTTTTCGATTATTTAAAAGAATCGTGTTTAATTATTCATGGATGATATTAATCAGATTTTTAACTTAAAATCTTTCATTAATATTGTAATCTATAATCACGAATGTGAGCCGGCCAAGCGGTTAGCGCGCCTAACTGCGAAGCCAATGGCTGCGGGTTCAAATCCCGCTCTGGGCATGGATGTTTCTGTCTATGTGATGTGTGAATGTGGCTGACCCTATGAATGGGTTTGTGGCAGTGGGGCGTGGGTAATGTTGCTCGCCTCCTTGACTTTGGTTCACAGGTACCCACTGGGTAACATAAAATGAGTAACAATTCCGGCATCTTCTTAGGCGAAGAATAAAGTTCAGTGCCTGCCATTTGAAAAAAAAAAAAAAATAGTAATCATAAATGTAAATCTTATTCAAGAATATTAATTACTTTGAAAACTATATTTTTGGTTAATTATGCTATACAATATACAACAATTATTTCCCATTAAAGTTCTAGTTAATATACTACAATCGTTTCTTATTAAGGGAATTCTTGCATGAAGCTGTATATTTTTGTCATTTATATTTATATACTTATTTAGCCTTTCACATCTTTTTGTGTTACGAATTTTTTTTTTTAATCTTTAAGGACAAAAGTTTAATCTATATCAAGAAAAATGTCAGAAATGTATTTTATGGATGATAACATGGATATGGATTTCAACCTTTGTATAGAAACTTCCTAATAAATTAAAGGGATTGTTACCTTACATTAATAAGTAGCATGTTTCAAAATAGCGACAATTTTAAAACTATTTTTTAGCATTGTTTTTAGATAGGTGGTTTAAAATTTTTCCAGATTTTTGCTAGATAACAGCATAATACCTGAAAATATTTTAGTTGTTACTTGGAAATTGTGATGTTTTCCCCCAAAAATTCTCTTCTGAAACAGTTTAAAAATGTTTCTTGGCATTATATTTCCTTAAACCCTTCAATGTTTAAAATAAAATTTTAATGTTCTTCAAAAATCATATGGGTGTTAAAAGTTTTAACTTTTAAGCTAGCCTGTGCAATTTTCTTTCAAAGAATAAATCCTATGGCATACTTCATTGCAAAGGATCAATTGAAGTACTGATGCAACTTTTAATTGGACAAAAGTTTACAGAAAATAGTTGTTAAAAGGACAATATTGAAAATTTAAACTAATGATTTCTAGATAAGCGTATGTTTAACAGTAAACTCATAACAAAATTACCTTAATTTCAAATGAGAATTAGTTCTTACAATCTTTAGTTTATATTATGTCTTTAGAGCAGAGGTTTAAGTTTTAAATTTGAGTAAAATAATTTTCTTTTTCTGACATTTATATTAAATAAATATAACAAAATATGGTATATCGCACAGCGATAATCATGTAAGCTGAATTGATTTTAAAATTTATTATTTTTATTTTAAAATGTTCTTCTTTTTAAGTTAATTTTTCCTCCATTTGTTTCTGAGTCTTCCTGTAAACTTCTACCATTTAAGCAAATGATTATCAGGGAAGAATAAATATATTTATCATGAATAAATTTTTAACTACTAAATTGAGGAATTTTATAATGTCCTTGCTGCACGCTTGTTATGTAATGAGTTTAGTATTAAAAAGTGTCTATTCTATTTTATTGATCATTGTAATTATTCCAATGATCAATAGTTAAAGTAATACGATAATAAGTTTCGATACGATAGTAAATAATAAGTTTCTTTCAAATGTTCAGGTAGTTTATGGAAGATGGTTGATAGATGGATACCCTCGGGTAATTCTTTTTGATATAAGTTCTGCAGCATGGAAATTAGATGAATGGAAAAGAGATCTCTGGAACACAGCCAACATTGGAGTACCCTGGCATGATAGAGAATCTAATGATGCTATAATATTTGGATACTTAGTCGCTTGGTTCCTTGATGAAGTAAATTTTTTAAAATTATTATTCAAACCAATGTTGAAATGTAATAATATAAATTCGTGTTAAAATTTATATAATTTTTCTTTTTCTTTAAAACTGTTTTTGAACAGTGAATTAACTTAGCTATTTCATGTTTCTGCTTTTCTTGATTCAAATGAAAGGACATCTCATTAGTTCACGAAAAATATGATTAGTGCATTTAGCATTATTGATATTGTGCACATTATAACAACCAAAAAGCTTGATTCCCTTTCATTTCCTACATAAATGATGGAGAGAAAAATTTCGGCATTTAGAGTGTCCTCTTATGCCATTTCCTTGAAATACTGGGGTTTTGCGTTATCTTTCACACAACTGTTGATAATTATTTATGTAATATTTTCATGTCAACAAGAATTTGTACTAAAATTCGATAGTGTACAGCTTGCAAGAAATTAGACTTTAATTATGTTCATATTGAACATTTTCTTACAAATTTCACAAAAAAGGTTTTATGGACATTAATGATAATGTTATTAGTAATATCAGAAAAGGTAGGTAGTTCAACATCATTTCCAACCCGGTGAATACTTACAGTATTTCAGAACGGAATGCCAAGCCCGATACCAACTTTTTGGAGTATTCACAATGTGATAACAATCTGATGACTTATAAATGAGACACAATTCAATAGCTGGAACTATAGCATTTGGTAGTAATGAAGAAAACTGTGAACCTTCAGATCTACTACCATCATTAAATGAGGCAGCAGTTATGCTGAAGAGTTCAAAATTTCTCTCCCAATTGCATGAAAAACAAGAGACAGAAATGAATGCTTTGGAAGTGTTAAAAAAAAAAATCCATACTGTACTTTAAGTCAAACAAAAGGTAAACCAACAAAAATGTCAGGCTTTTTTTCATTAAAATAATGTAAGTTTTTCTTTTTTATTAAATAAATTACATAAACAATTAAAACAAAATTACATACACAAGTTTCGTATTGTATTTAATTATTTAACAAAATGCATTTAAATTTGTACCCTTTTATTGGAATTTTAATGTCCCCAACATAACAACATCCCATTATGTACGACGTTTTTGTTCAGTCAAGCAGCATTGAATCGATGTTGAACTGTGTATAGGAGTAAAATTATCACACACAAAAAGAGAATATGTGTCTGTTACTGATGTAAATAAAGGTATATCCTGTAAAGATTAAAGTATCACATTTATTTTGTCTTATAAAGTGGCTAAAACTTAAATATATGTTAAATTGAAAAAATTTTCTTCAATCAGCAGTGGCTTAAAATACTTCTGTAGAATCTATCTCTTCAATGTTAAAAATTCAATTTTCTTTTGTAAGGATTCTGTAAAAGTAATTTTATCAGTATTTATCAAAACTAGACTTAAAGAAGTGTCTAGGGTTACATTCACCTAGGACCACCGAAAAGCCATCCATAACTTCATTTTTATATTTTTATTCAATTTCTGTTACATTATAGGAAAATAATTTTATTTTCAATTCTAATGTTCATAAATATTTAATATTTTATACTTGTGATTTATATCAGTTTTTTTTTTAATTAAATTTACCTTTGTATTTTATCAACAAAAACTTGAAAATGCAACTAATATATTTCACTTCACTCTGGACCTCTTAAGCCCTTGTAATGCTTCTGAATATAATTAAGGTAATGTCCGTGTGTAGAAAAAAAAATAGATTCTGTTCTGATTGCTGCTTTTACAGTTAACATTTTGATGTACATTATTTTCTCCCAGTTAAACATTAAAAAAATAATTATACAAATACTACTTCAAATTAGTATATTGGTTAAAAATTATTGTATATGCATACTCGTTACTTTATAGCTACTGGATTATGTTTAAAAATTCTACTAGTAGAATATAGCACATCTCTATTTTATGTTTTTAGTTTTACAAACAAGTTGAACTGGAAAGAGGAACTCCTTATGTAGTTGCATCCTTTCACGAATGGCTGGCAGGAATAGGTCTCATACTGTGTCGAACTAGACATCTTGATATAGCCACAGTTTTTACCACTCATGCTACTTTATTAGGAAGATATTTATGTGCTGCAAATTTAGACTTCTATAATAATTTAGATAAGGTATGTTTTAAAAAATCAATTTTGTTATACAATTTTTATAATGTACGCTGATTGATTAAAAAAAGATATTTCTATGTTGCAAATAAATTTTTTGAAGCATTTTTTTAGTTCTTGTAAAAAAAATATTTAATTCTGATAAAGAAACTAATTTGCTTATGCTTTTTAGTTTAATCTAGATAAAGAAGCTGGGGATAGGTCTATCTATCACAGATACTGCATGGAACGAGCTGCTGCACATAGTTCTCATGTTTTTACCACTGTTTCAGAAATCACATCTATAGAATCTGAACATTTGTTAAAGCGAAAACCAGGTTTGTGGGAATTAATTTGCTTTTTGTCTTATCTGCGTTGAGCAAGATGCGGATAAGTTTAAAAGCAAAATTACTTAGAAAAATTTAATTTTGCGCTTAATGCAGCAAAATATTTTAATGTGCATTATCTAGAAATTTAGATATAAAATATTGTAAAATGGATTATTTCATTTCATATGAACTCAAAATTTATGTATGTAGTAGAATATAAATACAATTGAACCTCCTCAATATGAACACACTTAACATAAATTTCTTTTAACACTAACTTTCGATTCTCTATCGCTATCTATTCGCTAAATTAATTTTGTGCTTAATGCAGCAAAATATTTTAATGTGCATTATTTTGAAACTTTTATATAAAATATTGTAAAATGGATTATTTCATTTAATTTGAACTAAAAATTTGTATATGCAGTTGAATATAAATACAGTTGAACCACCTCAATATGAACACACTTAACATAAATTTCTTTTAATACTAATTTTCGATTCGTAACTTAGTATAATGCTTTTAAATACAGTATACTCTTGATATCTCAAAAATGAAGGGACGTTAATAAAATCCCGAGGTAGGGAGTTTTCAAGATAACAAGTTCAGAATTAAAGATGTTCTAAAAAGTAGAAAAATATATTCTAAAATATTACTCTAAAAAGTAGAGTCATGAAATGTAAGAATAACTACTATAACATATGTATGTAATGATAGTTGACTATAAGTCTGAATACATTTATGATAATTTTATTTTTAAAAGTGAGACATAAATAATTATGCATTAAATAGAAAAGGATTGGCTTACAATAATTTTTCATTATGATTTTTCCGAAAACATTCAATTTCTCTTTTGAAAAGATTTCAGCAAAGCAAGGTTTTGAAAAGAAACTCTTCAACATAGGAATTCATAGGTAGATATATCATGCTAAGGAAAAAAATATGTTTTGAAATAACAAGGTTTTCGAGATATGGAGGGTATACTGTACTGTAAAGTGAATGAGCTTAACACAAAATATCTTATTAGATGAAATCAAACTCCATTCATCTTGGAAAAAATTTTACTTTTCACATGAGCAAAACAATTATTTTTACTCTGTAAAAAAAGAAATTGATGTTTTTAAAAACAATTCTATATATTTTGTTGAAGTGTAGGTTTATTTATTATTGCAGCTCTGGAAGGAACTATGAACTGGATCTTACTAGGATCATGATTGGAAATACTTTCACTTTCATAATTCTTTTTTAATATAAATAGAAAATTTTCTATTACCCCAAATATCTTAACATTGATAACTTTAAATGAAAGTAAAAATCACGATCTATATTAAAAATAGTTTCCTTGTAAAAATAACCCTTTTGTTATAAAACAAATATATTCTTTGTAAAAAAATAAAAAAAAGTTATGTATCTCTCACACTCACAGGTTATTCTGAGAAATTAATATCCAAATGTGTGTAAGATTAATATGTTTACAAAACTTTAGTATGTAAATTACTTTTACATCCGTGTAACTGATATTTACTTATATACAAATCATAGGTTTTTTTAATGTTATTTTAAAGTATTTCTTAATTTTTTGTTTTATACTTTTAGATGTAATCACTCCTAATGGTTTGAATGTAAAAAAGTTTAGTGCCATTCATGAATTTCAAAATCTGCATGCTCTTGCTAAGGAAAAAATTCATGATTTTGTTAGAGGTCATTTTTATGGGTTTGTATATTTCCTTTTTAATTTAATATTATGAATTATTTTAATATGGCATATTTTACAGAGTGGCTACAAAATACTGTTACAAATATCGAATTATTTTATTGTATAGATATTAAATAGAAAATGATAAATACACAAATGTGATGAAAGCTATAAATAGAAGTTTACATTTAAAAAAAATGTATTCGAATCTACCACCATCTTTATCGATTACTAAAGATAATCTCTTATGCTATTGTCTAATGACAACATGAATCATTTTAAGAGATAATTTGTAACGCAATAAGGAAGGTCTGAGAGAATCCAAACTTCTGTGATGCTTAGTGTCTAGCTCTTTAACTCAAAGCACAATAATTTAAAGAATTAAGATCTAGTGAAGAAAAGGGCCAATCTTCTTGCTTGATAAATTTTGGACAATTGACATTAAGCCAGGCAAAATTTTAAAATGAGCATGCTACTTATCTGCTTTTAAGGAAAATGGGGGAGACGTGAAATTTTGTAGTGTTAGAAAATTAGATGTTGCAACAATGTTTTTTTTTTTTTTTTTTTNTTTTTTTTTTTTTTTTTTTTTTTTTTTTTTTTTTTTTTTTTTTGTTAGAAAAAAACTTATAAACAATATTATTTAAACTTTTGAGAAAGAGTTTCCCTTATTTATTTATTTATTGTTACAATGTGTTTGTTTTAATTAACACACTGTTTATCCTTATAATGTTGCACCAAAAAGTTTGTGAAAATTCATGTTATTAATAGTTTTTTTACTGACTTTTATACATTAAAAGTAAAGCAATAGAGAGGACTAGGAGATATAGAAAGGACAGATAGATGAGTGTTAGAATAAATAATTGTACTTAGCAAACAGATATCTTAACTGGTGCAAAAGTGCCATTGGTTTTCATGAGTTTGAATCTGGCATACATATTAATTTTGACATACTTATACTTTTTTATTATTATTGAACATTTACTTTGATAAATTTTGATGTTTGGTAAATTTAGAGTCAGTTGGGGTAATTATTTTAATTGACTTTTAATGACTTTTTTTGACTTTTTAATTTTTCTTAAAAAANTCTGGCATACATATTAATTTTGACATACTTATACTTTTTTATAATTATTGAACATTTACTTTGATAAATTTTGATGTTTGGTAAATTTAGAGTCAGTTGGGGTAATTATTTCTAATTTGACTTTTTATTTTTTCTTAAAAAAATATTTAGTCCTATGTTTTTCAAAAATAATCCTCGGGCTCTTGAAGGAGTGATCATGATTATCCTACAAAAATTCCTAAAAAGTGAAAGTTCGGAGTGATTCTAACCACGTTTGGAGCAATTATAACCATCTGCTAATGCATAACCTAAAACTGCTGTTGTCACCAGACAAACTCTCCAGAAACCTTAACCTTTTTTTCTTTGTTTTTTATTTATTCCATTCACATAGAATCCTGATTTATCTGATGCAGCTTCTACTTTTTGTTAAAATTGTAGACAATTTTAGAAACTGTTTTCCTCTGGAGCAGCAACTGAGAATTGCAATTTTTTCCAAGTATATGCTAGGATGTCTCATTATAAACCAGCCCTTCCACTTGATTTCTATTCTCAAAAACATTTAAAATAGAATTTTTCTAAGTGTAATGATGCAAAAGCTCCTGTTTGTCATGAGATTAACCAAATCTGTCATAAGATTAACCAAACAAATGTTCTATAAGTTTATGTTCTTTAATTGTTAAATTTTTTTAATTTAAATTTTGGGCACCTCAATTCTCCAAACTAATTTTCAACCAACCCACATCTGAATTACTGATTTTAGTTTGCCATAGTTTTTTTCTGCTTCTCATAGACTGTTTTACCATTGTATCAGCCCTCTGATGTATGATTCCTATACTGACTCATTAAAACAGTAACTTTGTGCCACATATTCACATCTCTTGATTAAGTTTATTTTGTTATTCTTTATACATTACATTATTTTAATAATTATTTCTTGTAAAAGGTTTATAACTAACTGATTTATATTGATAAATAAAATGAAAAAATCATTAAACAGAATAAATAAGAAATGCATAATAAAAGCTGCTGTATATAATGCTGTGTATGCTGCATGTGAGAGACATTGAAAATTTCGGCATTCACTTTTCTTCCTTTATTATTTAACTTTTTTCATTTGTTTTGATTGTAAAATTTTTCAAGCCAAAAGTAATGTGTAGTTAATTACATTGCATGGAAAATTTTCATACAAGTGAAATTAAACTTAGCATGTTTATAATCAAATGCAAAATGAGATGTGTAAAAAATGCTATTAAATTCTTACATTAAATTTGTTATTTTTACAGGCACTATGATTTTGATCTAGATAAAACTATTTATCTCTTTATTGCTGGTCGTTATGAATTTTCAAATAAAGGAGCAGATTTATTTATAGAAGCTTTAGCCCGTTTAAATCATTTTCTAAAAGTAAGAAACCATTTTATTATCTGTGCATAAATGTAATAAACGTTAAATTCAAATCTTAGTTGACTTTGTTTTGGTCTTTTCTATTTGTTTATTTTTTTTTAAATGCAGGCAAGGGCATTGAGATATGTTAAAAAAAATTATAATTGAACTCTTTTAACTGGATAGATTGATGTAATATGTAGAATATTTTTTCTAATTTTAAAAATAGTTTTACTTAATTAATTATCTCAAAGTGAAAGACATAATTTATTTTATTAAATTTTTAAGTGTATTGTTGACAGTCTGTATATGGGTGATTCTTTTTAAACACGACAATTTGGACCAAAAAATTTCATCAAATTTAAATTCTTCAAAATAATCTAAAAATAATTTTGTATGCTTCTTTAGTTACACTTATTAATATCGTACAGACAGCAGTGTAGATTATTGACATTTGCTTTAGAAGAAGAAAAAAATAGAAATTCACCAAATCTTGAATTCCAGGAAAATGACATATTAGCTTAGAAGTTTAAAAAATAGTCATTTTAAATTAATAGTAAGTAACTCAACTTAAGCCTTTATGTTCATGAACCATTAATTGCTTAAATTAATTCTTTTTATCCACTATAGAAAGAATCAAAAAAAATTTTGTTGCTAATATGTACAGAATAAAATTGTGGATAATAATCAATCATTAAATAAATAAATAACTTTGATTACATCCAACCATATTACAANGCAGCCGAACCTCTTGAACTCGAAATGGACAACAAAAAATTTAATATCATAATTATTTATGTTAGCCAGATTTCATCTTATCCGATACATTATGAAAACAATTTATTTCATACTACAGTACAGAACCCGTTATCCGGAAATCAGAAAACCGGAAAACCAAAAAACCGGAACGAAATTCGATAAATTTTCTCACAATTTTTTTTTTTAAATTTTTTTTTTCCTCATAAGATTTTACGATTTTTCTTTCTCTTTTTAAAGATGTTTACCTTACCATCATTTTGGAAATAATCATTAGTGTATTACTTCATCGTTTTTTCTTATTTTTAAGATTATTTCCAAAATTTTTTATTTTTTTTAAGTTGGGTTTAACAATAAAAAACGGCTTATTGTAGCGATTCAGAAAACCGGAAAAAATCAGTTATCCGGAATAGCAATTGTCCCGACCGTTCCGGATAATCGGTTTCCTACTGTACAATTGACTTGGTATTAGGTTAATATTTGCTTTTCCTCCTTACAGTATTAGAAGTGTAAAAAAATTTCTGGTAACACTTCAATGTCCTGGAATACATAAGTCAAGATAATGACAAATTCGCCATTTTATAGCATATAACTTTACTTTAATTTAATATTTTGGCCTAAGACGTTTACATTCTGCAGAAAACAACAGGATTTCTTAAAACAATTCAGATAAATCTATGTAGTTTACGACAGTAATGATTTCAAGAAGCCAGGAAAATGACAACACAAAAACCTACTCATCTTGAAAAATTTTTTGAAATAGATTTTGAACCAGAAAATTGGTTCTTTATTCATGCAACAAGACATGTTCATATAGGAAGGTATCTATATTGCTGGCTCTATCTATTTTGGTTATAAACCACTAAATAAGGCCAGGAAAATGAAAGATTTTCTTGGGACAAACAAATTATTGACAGAAAAAATTATTTTAAACAAAGTTTTTGCAAATAATACCCTCTGCGTATATTCTAGAAATGCTTACACCGGTTGAGATAAAAAAAAATTAGATATTGAAAATTTTATGGGAAGTTTTGAAGCTAGTTTGGAAATATTGTTTGGGACATGCCAGAAGCATGAAATTTCAATTAATTTTTTTAACTATACAAAACAGTCAATGCTAGTGCAAAGTCATTTTAAAATGCTAACAGCAATGCAATTTATAAATTTTTTTTAAAAAAAAAGTTCTTTTAGTATCATAGTATTAGATCTTGGAACAAGGGACAGTGAATTTCGTGAGAATCACCCATATACCAAAACACTTAAACTAAAGGAAAATGAACTATAAGCGTTACTTTATCAAATCATCAGACCTTTTTCAAAAGCTTACTAAAAATTTTAAAAAATTATGTTNATTTTTTTTTAAATGCAGGCAAGGGCATTGAGATATGTTAAAAAAAATTATAATTGAACTCTTTTAACTGGATAGATTGATGTAATATGTAGAATATTTTTTCTAATTTTAAAAATAGTTTTACTTAATTAATTATCTCAAAGTGAAAGACATATTTTATTTTATTAAATTTTTAAATGTATTGTTGACAGTCTGTATATGGGTGATTCTTTTTAAACACGACAATTTGGACCAAAAAATTTCATCAAATTTAAATTCTTCAAAATAATCTAAAAAAAATTTTGTATGCTTCTTTAGTTACACTTATTAATATCTTACAGACAGCAGTGTAGTTTATTGACAGCTCTAGAAAAAAAAATAGAAATTAACCAAATCTTGACTTCTAGGAAAATGACATATTAGCTTAGAAGTTTAAAAAATAGTCATTTTAAATTAATAGTAACTCAACTTAAGCCTTTATGTTACATGAACCATTAATTGCTTAAATTAATTCTTTTTATCCACTGTAGAAAGAATCAAAAAAAATTTTGTTGCTGATATGTACAGAATAAAATTGTGTATAATAATCAATCATTAAATAAATAAATAACTTTGATTACATCCAACCATATTACAATTAACTTGGTATTAGGTTAATATTTGCTTTTCCTCCTTACAGTATTAGAAGTTTAAAAAAATTTCTGGTAACACTTCAGTGTCCTGGAATACATAAGCCAGGATAATGACAAATTCGCCATTTTATAGCATATAACTTTAATTTAATATTTTGGTCTAAGACGTTTACGTTCTGCAGAAAACAACAGGATTTCTTAAAACAACTCAAATAAATCTATGTAGTTTACGTCAGTAATGATTTCAAGAAGCCAGGAAAATGACAACACAAAAACCTACGCATCTTGAAAAAATTTTTGAAATAGATTTTGAACCAGAAAATTGGTTCTTTATTCATGCAACAAGACATGTTCATATAGGAGGGTATCTATTCAATCTATTAACATAAAATATTAATTGCTGGCTCTATCTATTTTGGTTATAAACCACTAAATAAAAGTAGCCAGGAAACAAACAAATTATTGACAGAAAAAATTATTTTGAACTAAGTTTTTGCAAATAATACCCTCTGCGTATATTCTAGAAATGCTTACACTGGTTGAGATGAAAAAAAATTAGATATTGAAAATTTTATGGGAAGTTTTGAAGCTAGTTTGGAAATATTGTTTGGGACATGCCAGAAACATGAAATTTCAATTTTAACTATACAAAACAGTCAATGCTAGTGCAAAGTCATTTTAAAAAGCTAACAGCAATGCAATTTATTAATTTTCTTTTAAAAAAGTTCTCTTAGTATTATAGTAGTAGATCTTGGAGCAAGGGACAGTGAATTGTCATATTTCGTGAGAATCACCCATATACCGAAACACTTAAACTAAAGGAAAATGAACTATAAGCGTTACTTTATCAAATCATCAAACCTTTTTCAAAAGCTTACTAAAAATTTTAAAAAATTATGTTCTTTGAAAGGATTTATTTTTCTTTTAAATAGTACTAAAAAGCATCTTTTACAAATTTTTTAAGAAAAATTCTGCCTGAAAATTTGTTACTTAGGAGTTTTAGAAATACCTATCATTGAATAAGTTGTATAATAGTCAGCTTAATATATATCTTATTATCTAATTTATGAGTTAAGTTAATTTTGTTAATGTCAATGTGCACATACTCAAATATATATGTATTAAATACACATACATACACACGCACAATATGACTGTAATGTTTAATTCTTTTATTATGAACTTTTCTTTTATTGCAGTCAGCTCAGAGTGATATGACTGTTATGGCCTTTTTAATATTTCCTGCCCGCACCAACAATTTCAATGTTGAATCACTCCGAGGACAAGCTATTGCTAAACAGCTTCGTGACACTGTTCATGATGTGCAGTCAAAAATAGGAAAAAGAATGTTTGAAATTTGTTTGGGGTAAATACTCTCTTCATTTATAACTTAATTGATATATATCTTGTATATTGAAGACTAGCTTTGCTATTATTAAAGAGAAAAGGTAATTAAATGTGCAATTAAAACATTTAAAAAGTTATCTATTTACAATCATATTTATAATAACCATTCATTCAGATATCTTTTTAATGCTTATGAGCATGATTTATTCTAGTTTTTACTCAAATCAGAACTCATTAAAATTTCAAATCTCTTAGAAAAGTTTTTAGATAACATGTATTTTTTTTTTTTTNTTTTTTTTTTTTTTTTTTTTTTTTTTTTTTTTTTTTTTTTTTTTTTACTTTATGGCTTTATTATGAGTTGTTTTATAATAGTTTTTGATTGTACTCGAGAACAAGTACTAATTTTTTAAAGCATAAAAAATTCTAAATACTTATTTCTGACATCAAGATTATATTTTTTAAATAGTTGTTACTGTAATTTAAAGTGCTCTTTCTCTTAATTTATAGTATAAATTAAATAAAGTTGTAGGGGAAGTCCTGGTTTATTTGTATTTTTACCAATTCACATAAACAATGAAAGACTAGAAAATTATCTAACTCTAAATATTTATTGAAAAGGACAAAACACATAAAAATAAAACAAGGATAAAAAAATACAAGAATTTGGAAGAGGGGGTTTTGGGCTCGAATTAAACATCCGTACTTAACGGCGGTTCCTGGCAGACTGTCTTAGTTCACCGCCAGAGGCGCTGTAGTGGGGGAAAGAGGAGAGTTCGTTACAAAGTCAAATTTTTATCACAGTTTTTAGTTCTAGTATTCATCTGCTGAGTACATTATTTTATAGTATGTTTAAAGTTTAATTCAAGATTTAGATTCTGTTTTTAAAAAAAGAAGGAAAAAAACTTAAGTCCACAATTGGGCACCTGTCTGAATATTTTTATACATGCTTCTGCTAAATCTTTCATTTTTTCTCCACTCATTTGGTTATTTGTTGAGAAAATACTTTAATTCAATGTCCTCGATTATTATGTCCTGCCTGACTATTAAATTAATTTTTTAAAAATTGGTTGTTCCATATGCATTCCAATTTATGTACAAAACTTCAATTTTACTCAGTTTATACAAACCTTGGAGAAGAAGAGATAATTGAGAAGGAGATATATTTCTTTTTTTAATTAAAGAGAAGACTTATATCTATATTTAGTCAGTTTTTATGCATCTAAAATAAAAACTGTTGAGATGCAGATGGGATTTTAAAAAAACATAATTAAATAACATAATAATCACTTTCAATAACTTAATAATAGCTTTCATAAACAAAATAATTTAAGATTAAAAATAATTTATTCAGTTCATGGTAATTTATTTCTTTGAAATCTAAAATATCAATATTACAAATTGTTCTTTCAGTGGAAGATTACCAAAAAATGAAGAATTAATGACTAATGAGGATATAGTGAAAATGAAACGATGCATTTATGCTTCCCAGGTAAATATTTGCTTAGTAACTGACTTGAAATTTGATTGATTCTCTTAATTAGCATCCAATATTTTACCCACTCAAACATTTTTTGGATTAGTTTATTTTAAAGTTCCATATTGTAAATCTTTTACCTTAATTAACATGCAAATGAAATAAGAATTATTTCATTGTTGCAAAAAACTTTTTGGAAGCATCAGGGAAAATGTTGAGTCATGAGCCTAGAACTCAATTCCAGTCCTGAAGATATAAAGTTGCAAATAGTTTTTTGTGCTACAATATTGAAGAAATCTGGTAATAGTAGAGGTAAAAAAAAATGATCCTATAAATCTGTGATCTGAGTGCCCATAAGCAGAAAGTATGGCTGGTTGTCAGAGTGTTTTAGTTCATCCAAAAAATGTAATGAAATTGCGAAAAATATTAATAAACTTATAAGTAAGATATGGATGTCATAAGCAACAGTTATAATTTTCATGGTAAAATACATATATATATGTTGTTGTTGAAAAATATTTTTAATGAGATTTACTGAAAATTTTAATTGGCACAAATTCTGGACTGTTCAGTTTTTATTATAAGTAAAAAAATATTGAACTTTAAATGTCTTGAAAAATGTGTTCTTTATTAATGAAAAAGTTTTGGTTTTTTGTGCATTTGAGTTAGTTGAATTCCAAATAGTTTGGCATTGAATGTAAATAATTTACACTTAGAAATTATTTTTATAAAACTTAAATTCAGTAAATTTGTTTTCTTATTGGGATATGAATCTTTAAACATTCACCCTTGACCTCACCACTAAACAAAGCACCAATTAATTAAAACTGTTAACAAAAGCTTTTCTTATTTTAAGATTTACTGTAAAATTTGTAATAATAGTTAATATTATTAATCTAAAACATTTTTCAGAGAACCAGTCTTCCACCTGTTTGTACCCATAATATGATAGATGATGGCAATGACCCTGTTCTAAACCATGTCCGTAGGTGTTGCCTATTTAATAACAGAGAAGATCGCGTCAAAGTAAGTTAAAGTATTCTTTCTAACATAATATGAAACAAGACTACGATAATATAAAACTACAAGACTTTGATTTATTTCTTAAAAATATATGTTGCTAATTTACTGAAACTGAATTTCTTTCTTTTCCATTATTCCAAAAAAGGAAAATATTTTGTTAATTTTTCTGAAAATATTTATTTACATGTATGATAATCCTTCTTATATCTGCCTATCGATCAATGAAATATTTTATTTTTGAAAATTTTATTGCTCTTGCAATTGAACTTTAACTTCTTTCAAACAATATACAAAAACAATTACAAGCTATTTAACCAAAATGTATTAAGTTAGACATCACAACAAAATTTCAATTTTTAGGTAATCTTTCATCCTGAATTTTTATCATCAACCAATCCATTATTCAGCATGGATTATGAAGAATTTGTTAGAGGATGTCATATCGGAGTATTCCCTTCTTATTATGAGCCTTGGGGTTACACTCCTGGTAACATTACTTTTATGTAAGTACTATAAATACTTGTATATTAATTTTATATTAAAAATGACTTCTTTTTTTTGTGTAGCTGAATGCACTGTGATGGGTATACCTAGTATAACTACTAATTTGTCAGGATTTGGATGTTTCATAGCAGAACATGTTGCTGATCCTATGTCATATGGTACATATATTGTAGATAGGAGATTCAAAAGTCCTGAAGAATCAGTACAACAGCTAGCTCAGGTAACAAATTTTGATATTTCTACCATTAAAAAGAAAAACAAATCTTGTATCTTTTTTTTCACTCTTGTGAATGGTACAATGTGGTTGTAAAATTTTTTTTTTTTATGCTTTAAGTATTGTTACTGTGCTTCGAGTGAAGCCTTTACTTATTGTATCAAAAGCTAGGGTGCATGAAGTTCGTGCTTTTTTTTTTAAAATGTTAGTCTAATGTGGAAATTTCTGTTTTTGTATTAATTAATTAGTTAGGATCATATGCTATGACTTGAAAATTACATTCAATTGGGCAATTAAAAATATCTGTCTCTTTTTTTAAAGAAAGTCATAAATACTTCAGCTTGTACATTTAATTTAATGAGAAAAATGTAACAATATTCTTAAAATGAAGTATAATATTTGATATTATAGTTGTATATAATTTGATTATTTTTCTCTGATCCCTTCAACTTTAAATTACTCAAGTTTGATTGCATTTAAATTGTCTCAAAGCCATAAGAAAGGCTTAAAACTGGGGGAGTAGGACAGATAAACTAACCTATCACTTCTTAAGTAATGCCTTAGGTTGAGCATATTTCATCTGTTCTCCTAATGAAATAATATACTTCAATGTTAAATATGTAATGACTTATTCTATTTTCAGCTTTTAATGATGTTGCTAATCATGTATAATTGTAACAATACATAAATCACTCATAACCAGGCAAAAAACTTGTCTTCTAATGTGCTGCAACCACTAATGAAATATTTTTGTAAATTTTTAGAATTTTATTACTTTTTGATTCTTGATTTTGATTAGAATATTAATTTTAAAATGTACTAACATTCTTCAAATTTTCTAATAACTATTCTTTAAAAAGTAGTTTTATATTTAAAAATTATTTGAATTTATTGCAATATCCATTAATAAAATTCCATTGCTGTGTCTTTGATTTAAGAAGTAGCCTGTTAACTCTGCTACTTCTAATAGCTACTTAACTAACCTACTTCCAATATCCTGAAATTTTTTTATTTTGACTACCCAGATATCTCAGATAGAAATTGATACCCCCTGGAAGTACTAACAATTTATTCCTTCCTATTTTTGTTTTCCTACCCTCTTCTCAAATCTTTCAATTTTCCTGTCCGGATTGTCATCATTGACAGTTTAATTTAGCAAAAAGTCAATGTTAATTAGATGTTAACAGCAAGAATTATCTGAATTATAAGAGGGAAAATAAGCATTTAAAATGAACTTATTAAAAAATATATTTCTATTGTCATTTTTATGTGATTCCTTTTTAATTGTTATTTTCAATCATTTTAATTTCATCTGTTATTTTAAGTTTTGCATGTGCTGTTTCAGGATATTTATATGATCTGCTGCTAGACTAATGCTGGACCAACAGAAAAGTATTTTTGTTCGCAATGTTCATGTCATTCATTCAAGTTAATGGATTTAATTTGTAACCGACCAACCCTTCTCCTCTCCATTATGTTACGAGAAATTGCCCAAAAATTTCCGACCTATATTCAGAAATGCTATTTATTATCAGTATTCAATTTAATTTTGAATTCAACTTAAGGAGAAAAAAATCGTTGAAATATAGTTTCTTTCTCAGATTTGATTAATTTGCTAAAAACACTGAAATATTACCTTTTTTTGTATATTTAGTATTTGTTCGACTTCACTTGTCTTTCAAGACGTCAAAGGATTATTCAGCGTAATAGAACTGAAAGATTGAGTGATCTACTTGACTGGAAGAACTTAGGAGTTGTGAGTAGTTTATTCCATTATTCCAATTCAAAATCAGTTGTTTATTTTCTTTTAAAGAAAGTTTTATACCTTTAACTAATTTTGTTATTTGATTTAAAATTTATCAACAAAAAAAATAATGAAATGTTTTCCTTTTTAGTATTATAGACAAGCTAGACAGATGGCTTTACATAAAATGCATCCTGAAGGCACTGATCCTGAAGATGACATGGTATGAAAAGAATATAAAAATTATTTTAATTGTCCTGATATTTCTGACTTTTGTATCCATTCAGAACAGCCTTTTTTCTATAAATACAAATTTTAAAATCGATTTTGAGATCTGAAGAATTTTGGTTTTTCAATCTGTTTTTTATTTTAACTAATAATGCTAGAAAAATCGTTCAGCTCAATAGTTCAAATTTAGGGATTATTCACTCATGATATACATGGCTCAGACAACTAGCCTTACTTAACGAATTCATTGTTTTAAATTGTAGGAATTTCGTCATTATGAAGAAAAAAACTCATTAACAATTTTACATTATAAAATTTTTATGGTGGTGAATTCTGAGTCATATATTTATTTATTATTTTCAGCAAATGTGTGTAATGAATTTTGAATTGTGGTGAATTTTTTTTTATTTCGAAATGAGAACAGATAAATCGGTTGTATTTCTTTCCTTTCTGATGAACAAGAAAAGTATCTATAGAATATAATTCTACAGAAAAAAAAGGAAAAAAATTATTTGCTTTTGAATTTTTTTTCCAGCTATTTTATTGTTTCAACTCTTTCTTTATTCTGTTTTTTAAATTTAAAATCTATAATTATGAAGATGCAGAGTATTACAGTTTTGGTTTTACCTATCATTTCAATTAATGTTATTATAATGCTTTTTTAAATTTATTGTTGCGTTTTTGTCTGAGAAAATAGTAACTTTGTTAAGTAATGAAAAATTCTAGGAATTAGTCATGGAAAATCAGGAAAAGTCATGAATTTGAAAATCTAAAATGTAGCAGATACCTTGGATTTACAGATTCTATAATAATTTACAAAGATTTTAAAATTAATTGAGGAATAATTCTTAGATTGATCTGTTTACTTCAATTGAAAAGTTAAGCTGTTTTTAAAATTAAAAAAACTCTTTTTAATCAAAAATTTTAGATTCTAATTAAAATATATTAAGCAAATTGCTTTTATGAAAAATGCATTTTTTATTTTATATATATTTTGTTTACTATAGTGATTCTTTTAAATAATAATTTTTATTATCGTTAAATATCTAATTTGAGCAATATATTTGTATCAGCTTTCTTTTTTTAAAAATAAACTAAAATAAAAACTTGCAGTATATCTTATATAATTTGTTTCTAATTCTAAAATCGGTTATCGTAAAATCCCAACCGAAAAAGCAGTTTCAAAAATCAAATTTTGTATCTAAATGAACTATGGTTAGGTGATTTTTTTTTAAAACATTTTTCTTAAGAACACTTATTAAGTCATTTATTGTAATATAGATGGTTTCAACTATAAATGGTCCTATGAAATCCTCTTTTTAAATGGTCATCTAAATTCTTCCTTTTAACCAAAAATTATCTCAGCTTACAAAATTCTTGCTCTTCTTTGGCTGAAACATGTTGAGAGTCCTGCTTAAGGGCTGTTCAAATATTATGTAAGCATTTTTTGGTGTTTTTTTTTAGCCCCCTTGTGAACAAACTGCAAAGCTCCCACTCTGCTTATGTAAGACCTTGAGCTTTAGCAATAATAATCTAATTTTAAGAATTTTAATGATTGTATTAATGGAATTTCACTTAACAATTAATTTCTTTGCAATTCTGTTTAATTAAATTTCCGAATCATCATAATTTTTATGAAACGTAGCTTATATTCAAGGTTAAGTAGAATATTGCCTATTGTATTCTAGGAATTTTATTGACTATTCCTTATCTTGAGAAATTATTTGTATTTGAAAGAATTTAGAAAAATAATATTGGACTGAAGAAAATAACTATCAACATTAAAGATTTATTTTTTTTTAATTTATAATGAATTTTTGACAATAGAGGAACTTTATTGTCTTCTATAAGCATTGTTCAGACCTCCACTCTGCTCTTTTCAACAGTTCTTTTAAATTGTTTGCAAACGTTACAAATAGCTTATTAGAAGATCCACTTGTCTCATCTAAATTCTAATCTTCTAAAAGATCTTAATTTATCTTTTAATGGTTCAAAAATAGTACCTCGAATCCATAATTTTTTTCGTTATCTTTTCCTACGTTTTTTTCTTTTTTAATGAATTTTTAGCTATCATTTATACTTTTGAGGATGTTAAAAAATTTCCACGCATTTTTTTAAATGTATAAAAACTAAAATCAACTTCCACGATTGATAAATATTGAGATATCTTGCAATTACAATTTTCCAATGTGGCTTATTTGGATATCATACCCTTTCTGATTTTTGAAAAGGTTAAAGCTCTTAATATTTCCCCACTTAATCTAAGGTTAATATGGTTGATTCAAGTACTAAATTTTCTGACCTATTTATCTATGACTATATAATAGATTGAACCTCTTGTTAAAAGTTGGGGGAAAAAAACTTGTAGTTAATTATTATTACATAAATTTAATACTTTTCTCCCCATGAGCAGCAGTTGCACAATATTGTTAGTTATTAAATTTGCCGCAGACAAATTAATCTTGGTTGTTTTCCAAAAGCATTTTTTCATTCAAATTTTGCGTGCTTTTTCTTTTTTGCAATCACATGCTTAAGTTTAAGTAATCCTGTCAATTTTTCAATTAAGTCAATTTTTCTAGGTCCAACTCTCTCTGCTACTTTGACTTAAATAAACACTTTTTATTAATTTTACCTGGAATTTTAAACCTTATGTAAGACTTTCTTGTTTTTCTAATCAGTAATTTTTGTTTGACTTAATATAGAGAGGTACACTACAAATGAAGTATCCTAGACCTATGTCTGAGCCTCCTTCGCCTACTAGCTCTCGTGCCTCAACTCCAGCTCCATCAGAACATGGAAGTGACGATGAGGAAGATCACTCGTCTGAAGAACACGAACATGAAAGCTGAAAGTTTTATTTACTTATGTCTAAAATTCTGCTGACTTTTAAGAAAGGTAATTGTTTTCACGACTGCTTTATACTTTTTTTTTTTTGACAATTGTGAAAAAAAATCAGATAAGTTCATCCGTTGATTTCTTTTTTGTTCTAATTATACCTGTGATGTAATTCAAAAGGAAACTATTTTTATCATGTTTTGTTGTTAAATATTTATGTCATTAAAAATCATAAATGGTGCTGTTGAAAAAATAATTTTTTTGATTTTAATCTGACGTATTTTGTTAATTAAGAAAAAGCGATATTCTGTTTTTATATATGTTGCATATATATGGCATATTTTCGTCCATCTATAATACTGTCATGTTAATGATACATCAAAAATGCTTATCGGTCAATTGCCAAAATGACAGATTTGTATTTTTAGCAAGATTCTGAGGATGTTTGAATGAAATAAAATTTTGAAAGGTCACTTTTTAAAGCCTCTTGATATAGCTATAATCACTACATTTGATATAATTGTAACACAGACACACTTTGACCATTTTATGTACACAATCTTTACGATTATTATAGATGATTGAGTAAAAAGATGATCCTTAATAAAACAACAATATTTAGTATTGTGCCCTGTAACATTGATGAAATAATAAAACTTTATGTGAAGACATATGCATATTCACATTTGTTTCACTGATTAATTATATTCATTAAATAATATTAACTATGTACTTATAAAATCTTAACAAGATTAGTATCTCAACGATGTTAAAGAGTCAATACTTTTGTCAGTTATAAAGAAATCCTGAATCAATTGATTGAAAAAAATTTAATATAGCTGGGGAAAAAAATCCGAAAATTAATATTTATATTTAATTGATAATAATCATTTCAAATGTGTGACATTTCCAAACTATGTTCTATTGTTTTAATTTTGTCTTTCTGAATTTGCCATATTGTTTACTAAAATGAATTTATTTTGTTTTATGTGCAATGAATTAAAGTGTTGAGTGATAGCAATCATTTTAGGCTACTCAGCAATGTAGTTTACTTGAATGTTAAGACTATCAACTTACATAAATTCTTATTATTTTATTTGTTCAAGTGTATGTGCCATATATGTTTACAAAAATAGCATATTTTTAATAAATTGTATACATTGTAAGTGTCAAAAATAAAGTTTACATTTTGATTTGCATTGTATGTTTTAAATCATGTTTTAATCATATATTTATTAATTTTTGTTCCTCGCTGTGTGTTTAATTTCTAAATTTGCACATTACCCCACCTTCTTTCCAAAAAAAAAAAACATTTTTTTTACACATAGTGCAAAATAAAAAAAAATTAAAAGATAAACATTAACAAGCAAATATAAATCCATGATTTGTGAATTAACTTTAAGAAGAGCAAAAGAATACTTAAAATTCATTGTAAGTTGCCAAAACAATTTGATTAGCATGATGTTTTGTTCTCATTCAAATGAACTACTCTAAGTACTAAATTTAGTATCTAAGAAAATGAATTTTAATTATATTGCAGGAGTATATTATATTGTCATTGTAACGAGTTTGTCGTTATACTTATTTAAAGTTAAAATAGCAATAAAAAATAGAATTTAGTTTTTTACCTCTTTTTCTTTTATTTTAATTTAAAATACATATCAACGGTAGAGTCTACAGATTGTGGACTGAATTACGTAGCTCAGTACTTTTAAGAGGGAGAAAAATGTAAGCAAGGCCTGATCTAAAAATGCGGAAGCTCTAGTCACATAACTGTCACGGGCCCCTTGGTCGTTACTTTTAACTTAATTTACAAGTTTCATTAAAGTGTTTTTAAATTAGTTATAACACAAGTAAAGTGCGATATTAAATTTGAGCTTATATTTATTTCAATTTCTGCTAACTTATAAATCTAATAGGCAATTCTTAAAGAAAAACAGACACACAAAAAAAAAATTTAACATTTAGGAGGCCCCAAGAAAGTGGCAGAGGGTTTAAGGCCTGGGCCACTTAGGCCTTGTGATAAATTCGGCTCTGAATGTATGACAAGGATGTTTGATTAAATATTTCCAAATCGTGGAAGGTTTTTGCAAGAAAAAAAATTTAATGAACTGTAATTGTCAAGAAGGAAAATAAGGGAGCATGAAAGTGATTCGCAATCAACAAAAATTTCATTCTTTTGAAGTGTTGGGCAGGATTTTTAAAAATAGCAGGAAAACTGTTAGCGAGAAGTTAACTTAACCGGTGGTCGTCTAACACAATGCTTTATAAAAATAAGGAAGAGTTATCTTTTTCTCATGTTTTTATCGATACCAGAAATAAAAAATATAATTTTCCAGTTTTTACTTAGAAATATGTAGTTTAGAAGAAAGTTAACTCATAAATTTGATGACATATTTAAGTTTTTCAATTGTTACATATAAAAATGATAAATTTTTACCATTCTTTACATATTGTACAATGTTATAGTGTATTTCTTTATATTTTGGTAATGGAATAAAATCCATGAGGTTTAAATAATTTCTATTTATGTGCCATAAAAAACTGTCAAAAAGGTCCTTCTTATAGTTTTTTCTTGTAATCAAACATTCTAATTACCGAAAGTCAAACAAATTATATTATGTAGACTAGTGTTTTGTGAGGCATACAAGTGGAAATAAATTAATCATTAAATATTTGTCCCAATTATAAAGCTGTACCAAATGATGTGCAATATAAGTTGCCAGGTCTGAAGAGAATAAATAAATTATTTTTATCTGACTCAATACAATGCACTTTAATGATCAATTTAATAATGTTAATAGGTCAACATTTTCGTAATGAATTCAGAATTTATAAAAATATGAATGGAAAATGTATTATACATTTCTAGTAATTTTTACATTAAGCAATAAGAAAAATTTACAGGCTTAATACTTATGTCTAAGAGATCAGAAGTGATTTTCCAATTTCAAATTAAGCTTTAGTCATAATGAATGTTTGTTAGGTAATAAATTTTAAGTACATAGACATAGCATTTTCTGAAGAATGATGGAATCAATAGATGGAAAAATAATTCAGTTTTCTTAATTAAGAAATATGTCATAAAATTCAAACAGTAAAAATAACATTGATGCATTATTGGATATCGTGGAAAATAAATATGGAAATAGTAACCTATTGGACTTGGCATTTGCTGCAATGTTCCGATCCTCAGGTGATAAGAAATTGGGCTCTCTAATGTTATTTTTACTTTCTCAGCCTATCGTCATATCTCTTCAGACTAATTTTATGTATCAAACATTTATTTGCATTCAATTATGAAACCTGTTTTTACAACGATGATTTCATGTATTCAGTACCTTGTGCTGTTAATTATTTCACCATTACAGCTTTCAAATGAAATAGATGAATTTTAAAAAATCTGTGATAATAACTGAACCAACTTTATCTTTTAAGAAATAAAAAGTATTAAAGATTAAAAATAACAAAGCATGTTTTCTCAAAAACTCCAGTACACAATAGAAGTGGTCAATTCTGAGAAATTGGAATTCATCTATTTTATATAAAAATAAAACCAAAATAGAATTGAATTAATTTTTTGGATGCTGCTGCTAATTAGAACGTGTGCAATTAAGAAATAAAAATCGTTCAATTTTTAAAAAATACAAAATATTTATATGGAAAATCCTGAATTTCCAGCATAAACAATTTTTTTGTGCCTCCGAGTCCCTCTTAACAAGGTTTAACTATATAAGATCGAAGCTAAACATAATTTTTATATACAATGAAGTCAATAAAGAAAAAACAAGCATACGAACCAAAAAATGAATTTTTTAGTTCCACAATCCTTTTTCAAAGAGATAGATTACATTTTAACACGAATAAAAAATCAAATCATAAGACACATAACTTTATCCCATTTTATTATAAATATGAGGTACATATTCCTTTAAAAATATAATTAAGACATAGGGAAACTTTTTCCCAGTAAAATTAAAATTTAAAATCAAGTCTCTCCCATTATGTGCTTCAACTTCTTGGCATTCAAACATAAATTCAGCTAAAATTTCTCTCCTAGACTCTGTCTTATTTTTAATTATTTCTTTAGACACCATATGTTCAATTTCCAAAAGTTCACTCTCAGAATTTTGATATTTATGGAAAACCACATCACGTCCTTGCCAAGTATTTCTATAAACTCTACACTGTAGTTTAAGTATCTTACTTGAATTGCTGTCTACACTGAATTCTTTACATTGAAATAATAATCCATGCTCAAAAATACTCCTTAATTTTAAAGCTGCACCTGGTATCACTTTCAGTCTTATCTGATGAGTATGCTTTTCTTGCAATTCTTTTGAGAGTTTAATCTCATTTGTAGGAGGCTTAAGTAGAGAACATAAGCCCCACATTTCTGTTTCTGGTAACCAGTTTTCACTGTCTTGATAAATATCACACACTTGTACTAAACTACTCATAAATTTGACACAATATTTAAAATTTGCTGATGTAGTGGCATTGTACGAGTGACGGAATGGATCTTGGATACTAACAGTACCAAACTATAATGTAATTAAAAAAGATAGTTAGCAAATCATTACTTACAAAACAAATAAGTTGTGACAAATTTGTTACTGTACACTATTTAACCTACTGGCAGTTATGCACGCAAGAAAGTCGAAACATTTTTTTTATCCTTCCAAATGGTTAAACCCTCACTCCATTTTCTACCTACAAAAAGTCCTGCACATAGAAACACACACTTATCTAGAATTAGATAGGTGACTATCTAGATTTAGATAGTGGAAAAATGATCCTTCATACCACAGTTTACTGATTATGGTGGAAGAATCTGCTTGCCACAGTTGTATATTGTGAACATTTGGAAGCAGTAAAAATAAAAATGTCAAAACCACCAGTGGGTTTAAAACGAAAAATTCTATACATACATTTTAAAAACCTCTGCCAAAATGTTTGCAATAATGAAAAAAAATGTCTGTAACCTCTGATATAAGTAGCATGTAAAAAGTAAAATTTTTTGCAATGCTATTTTCAAAAGATAAACGTGTTAACTCATAGACATAATTTTCCATACTCTTGGATCTGACACTGATCTTCAGTAATAATTAGGACTGGGCTATAAATCGATATATCGCGACATATCGATATAACGCCTATATCGGCAGGCCGATACAGCGACTTTCGTTCCAGGCGATGCATCAAAAATCTGATTTAAGCCGTCGAGTAAAGAAGACGAACGCAAAACGATATAGCGATATAAGACACACAAGGACCTTCTCTTACGTTCCGATGCCAACTCGCGCTGTGGAAGACGATATTCGTTTCGTTATGTTGAAACGGCCTTGATTGATGAGCGGTAGAATCAGATTCAGTTTTGAGAACATATATCGTGATCTCGCATGTTCGTTTCCGCACCTCTGAGTTTTTTCTTTGTCGCGACTTTATATCGTTTCTTGTAGATTATTTTCAGTGAGACTGACAACTGACATTATGATCGAAGTCGTTACATTGTTCTGAACGTAATCTATTATTGAAAAGAATATATAAAGAAGTGTTTCTTAATTAATTAGGTAAATTTTTTTTGATACAAAACTCTCTTTTTTATTTTTCAATGTGAAAATTAATTTTGTTATTACATGTTTAAATATTATTTTACATTATTGAATTTATTACAAACGGAAATCTAATTTAAGTTGCCCATAAGGAATTAATTAAAAAGTAATTAAATTTGTTAGGCTATTTTTTATTTTATTTTAATTTATANGAAGAAGTAATAGTTATATAAACTGAACTTAAAGGTTTTTAATTGAAAAAAGCAACTATTTTAAGAAGCCAATTTTTTTAAAAGTTCAATATTTTGAAATAAGGTATAAATTTCTTTTAGAAACATTAAAAAGCCAACATATTATTCTAATTAGATGTTCATTTCATTACATTTATTTATTCAAAGAAATTTTATTTATAAATTCGTTAAAGGCTAAAAATATTTTTTAATTAAATCAATATGAAAGTACTATGTTAGTCAAATAACAGAAATAAAGGTTAATAACATTTAAAAACACACTTTTTATTATTTATTGGAAGAATCTAATAAGAAAATGGATAAAAAAATATATTGAGTAGATTTGGGAAAAAAATTTAGACCGAGTAGTATTTTCTAGAATCCTCATAAAATATGCATAGGTTTTTACCATAATTACAAAGTGCTAATTGCCAAAAATTGAAATGTCATAAAATAGAAATATTTTGGACATTATGAAAATGGATGCTAAAAATACAAAACAATTGAGAAACGTCATAAATTTCAATCACTTTAACAGAATTTTTAAAATCTGAAACGTCTAAAAAATAACCAACAAATTGAAAAATAAATTACAGAAAAACAGATGATAGAAATGTATGGTTTGTTGCATTTCGGAAACTAGAAAATTTAAACTCATGAAGTTAAGAAGTTATTTAACAGATGGCACTGCTGACTGCAAAAAACAATGTTTTCAATGTAACTACAAATTACAGAAACAACATGACACAGTCTGCGGACCCACACAAATTAATATTTTGTGTATATATGTATCGTATTAATATTTTAAGTCAGCAATGACATCTGTTGACAAACTTTGTAATTAATATTGAAACAAAGCAATAAAAAATTTCCACTTTCCTGTGCAGATCATAGTAAACAATATCTTTCTATCTCCTTCCATTTTACATTAATTGATTTTTCAAATTGTTGATCATTTTCTGGACATCTGGTAAGTTTTGTTAAATGAATACTACAACATAAAAAACATTTATCTTTTACGTAAAGAACAATTATCTTTTTTGAGTTGTCTATGTTGTATTGATGTATAAATTGAATTGCATGCATTGATATATAGGTATAAACTTACCATAAAATTATCTCCAGAATTGTCGACAGGCGAAAATTCACTTTTATGAACACTGGAACCAGAATATGGAAGTAATACTCTCTCAAAGTCAAAATTCAGGTAAAAAAAGAAAAAATCCCTCAGTAGTTTTTCTGAAATAAATTAATATTAGTAAACACATTAGAATACACATCACTACAACAAAGTAATAGATAAACAATAACAAAGTTTTACAAAACAAGTATGCCCCACCCCTGCGGAATAAAACTATACATTTAATCAAACAATTTTATGAAATATAAATATGGATAAAGAGAAACAAATGTAATGCAAAAGAAGTAATAATTGGAAAGAACCACATTTCACTATAATTACTGGGGGAAAAAACTTCTGAAGAATTGGGGAAACAACCATAACTATATATTAATAATAAGCATATTTCAATGCAATAGAAAAATAAATGAATTAAATTTACCATCAAATATTTTCATTAAGATTAATCATATTAGTTTATTAATGAAATAGTTCTGAATAACGTACCAGCTGGTGTTGTATTTTCTGAGGGCTTAAAATTTTTCAAATCTTCAATCATCACTGAAACATCTGCCACAGAAGCTGTTTTCAAATAATCTAAAACAAAAATTCAGTATTACAAATTCCAATATATATTTCAAAGAAGAAAAAAAGTAAATTATGTTAATAGCACTTTAAAAACAATGGAATAAACAATTATGTTTTAATCAAGCTAATTGTGCTTATTCGCACTTTCATTGAATTTTCCATTTTTATATCCTATATGGTTATTTACTAGCACAAACTTAAAAAATAATTGCTATATCCTCATTATTTAAATACTTGATTTTTCCCCTGGTAATTGGTATTTTTCTCTTACCTAAATAATTTTTTACATAAGTACCATTGCTTTGTAGAAAGTGCATTAAAAGAAAACATATTTGCTGTAGTATAGTCTTCTAAATTGTGGCAACAGTATTGCATTTTTTAAGGAGTTATTTCTTGTGCATTAATTTCTTACACAATTCACTTAACAAAATTCTAATAGAAAAAAGAATAGCTAATGTCTATGATTTCAATGATAGAATTATCAGTGGATATGGCAATCAATATGCTTTGTGCAAACCATATTAAGTTTTATTAAATGACAACAAAAGTTTCATAATTTCAGTGAATTCAAATCTGTTTTGTTACAACCTCTATCAAGCAATGAAACACCAAAATTGATGTGACAATTGAATAAAGAAACAAAACTACAAATCAGAAAAACCAAAAATAAATCACTTTTGTAAGCTTGACAAACCTACAGTAAAAATGCTTAAACAGTTTAAGTTCGTTTCAACCTCAAATAAAAAAACTTGTTTGTCTTAGCTGATAGCTATTTTTTAAAACAATGTAACTTTATTAAGAAACAAAACTACAAATCAGAAAAACCAAAAATAAATAACTTTTGTAAGCTTGACAACCTAAAGTAAAAATGATATTAAATTTGACAAATTATCCTGGAAGTTAAAAGTCAACAAGAAAGAATTTCAATAACACTAAAAATTTACTTGATTTATCAATGATTTCTTGTAAGGGTGGCAATACTGGAGGGTGCACATTCTGGAGAAAGTAGATAACAAAGAGAGAAAATGCATAACTATTGAATCTATCAATATCACCAACAAAACCACCATATTTCCCCCAATATCGAACCAGCTTTGCCAAAACCACAAATCTTTCATCCAGCTGACATATCAAGCGCAATACTCGTGTGTTACGAAGTGAATTTCTGAAAATTTATATATATGCTTTTTAGAACAGCAAACATAACATATAAGTGATGAAATTAAAATTATAGACAACATTTAAGAACACTTAAGTAGTTTAGTCAATTTGAGTTGGCATATTAATATGCATATCTCATATTTATTTCAACAATATGAAATATAGAGACAGCATTTTGTTTTCAATATATCACAATTTATCCAAAATAAAAAATTAACAATGTTTCCAAAATAAAAAATACAAATAAATTCATTTAAATGTAAACTTTAAATTTCTCTACAAAATAAAGCATAATCTGTATATTTTTGTGTAGTACTAATTCGTAACAGTTTATTTTGATATACAGCACAAAATTATTAAGCAACACAAAATAATTTATGAAATATTTGTGCAAAAACCATAGCTATTTTTTTAATTTAATGTTTAAATTTGAATATAATTAATTAGAAAAAAAATATAATAAATTTAAAAAAATAAGAATCTTTGTTCAAAAATTAAAATTAAAAAAAGATTTAAGTCATGTTTACATAAAATACTTTTCAACTTATCAGTTTATAATTGTAATTCTGAATCCAATCAAGCTTAAGGAAATCATTTATTAAGTTTTATTATTACAGTAAGAACTGTAATAATAAATGCTATATAAATATAATAAAGGAAATTATACGCTTTAAAAAAAAGCTCTTGTTTTAAAAAAATTAGAAATTGGTAAAAAAAAAAGGAAGAAAAGATTAGCCTATTAAAGATTATTCTAGTTTAAAATATTGCAAAAGGGAAATTGGTATAACATAAAGGGTTGCTCGATTAGAACATACTGTTGCAGTTAAAATCAAATAAACAATAAAACTAGCACATCAAAAGCTATAGATTAAAGATTTTGGTCATTATAAATTAATTTTACCAACATCTGACTCTCTAGAAAATATAACCTTTGAGAGAACTACAACATGACTTTTGTCAATTGTCATTCATCCCTTTACAACATGACTTAGCAAAAAAATATTTTTTTATGATCCCATCAGAGTACCATTTTCAAATATGGCACACACATTGCTAATATAAAGTTTAAAATATTATTTTCCCAGAAAAATTCAAAAATTTGATTAAAATTTAAATTGTTTAAAAATTTGATGGTAATTTTTAAAAAAAAAATAATTTTTGAAATAATTTAGCTACATTATAAATTTTATAAAATGCATTAAAAACTGTTTAAAAGGACATAAAACTAGCTCTCTAGATCAATAAGTTTTCAATTCATTAGTCACTTAGAAATTTAAAAACTGCTAAAAATTTGTAAACTTTCTAAATTTTGAAAGTGCTTAACTCAGAAACAAACAGTTTAAAAAAATCTGACACATAGTATTTTTTATCTATTCTATTAGTTCTTCCTATGAGCCTAAATAAATTTAATACAAAGACGCGACATTTTGACCATTGGTTCATAAAGTGTGGAATTACTCTTTAATAATACCCAGCTCTAACAATTATAATTACAGAGAGAGAAAATCAAAATTTTGGAATGACAACACAGCTTCTTATCAAAATATGATCCTTTAAATTAAAAATCTTAATGTGGAGTTGAAACATTAGTTTCAGTATAAAAAATGGTAGCGCTAGACGAAAAGGAAGAAAAGTGCCTTTATAAATTTTTGAAATATCAGCAACTAAGCTCTACTGAACATTTTCTATTAATAATGGAAAGAAAGCATAGTTATTTGTATGCTGTACATTGCTCTCTTCACCTCTGTCTAACAATACGATATTTCATGGTGAATTTTATTGAAAATTTTTTACAGTAAAGATTTGATTGTTTTTCCATATAAAGTAGGCATTGATATTTTAAAATTTCAAAGTTATGTCAATGAAATCGTAACTATTAGAGCTGAATAATCTTTACCTTATGAATGATACCATTATGTATAATTTTATGTTTTCTCAAATGGTATGCTGACCAGGAGGTCATATATCGGCAAAGTTATTTCATAATCACTTTGAATGAGTAACAACATACATAAAAATTCAATCAAAACTTACTCAGATTCACACGAAAAATCACAAAATACATCGTATTTTGCATTATAAAATCGTAGAATAGGGCAACGAGCCTTTATAAACAATATGGGCTCTTTTATATCTGCTGTGCCGTGCCTTCGAAGTATTCGCCTTACAAAACGTAACATATACAAAGGAGTTAAGCGACTTAAAGTTTCTTGAGATACTGATCCATCCAGCACAGAATCAAGAGTAGGTACATCTTTTAGAGTAACATAATTCTATAAGAAATAAAATCATAAAGAAATTGAATGAAAGAAGCTTGATTTTGTTAAAGAATTATTATATATGTACAATAATATATATTCTGTCCTCAACAATTGAAAATTTTAACATTAAGATTCTTTTTTTAGCAGATACATAATAATATAAAACTATAAAATAATATAAATTTATCTTAAAATAAAATACATGATTTATAACATTTTAAAGAGATATCGTAAGTGACAACTGAAACAGATAAATTTTAATGAATTAATATCAAATTGATAAATTTTAAAATACTGAATAACTGTAAAATTTGGTATGAAATGTATTTGGTATGAAATGTAACTTGGTATGAAATGTATCCTTAAAAATAAAACTTAAACTAAAATATTATAGTTCAGTTATATTTTAAAAAATTAATATAAAATATATTTTAGAGTATTTTATAACTTGTAATATTTATTAACGAAGTAAGAGACACAAAATCTACACATCATTTTTAAAAAAATATGTGGCAGATATAAAAGTAAAGGGTGAATAAATTAATCTGAGCGAAAATAATTTTAGAATATGAAAACAGTTTCTCATTTGGAAGATGTCTACTTTAAGATTACATTAATTAATTATTATAACCATACAAAATCTTTTTTATAGTTTACCAAAATAAATTTCATTTTTATGATACAAAAAATAGGATAATATATAGGATAAATATATAGAATAAGCCCCAAGAATCAAACAAGTTAGATACTAAAAAAAGACTGTCTATTTATAAATCTGTCTATTTTTAAATACCTCTTCTTGTATGATATAACACACATCTAATAATGTTTCTATAAATGTCCGGTAAACACTTTTATTACTAATAAATAGTTTTATAATTTCTTCTAAAAGCTATATATTAAATGAATTCATGTTATTTTTCTAAAAAAATTAATATTTTTTCAAGGTAGTAAACCTTCAAGACAGCCACAAAAGGAAAATTGGTAGAGAAAGATTGAAAAAGTAAATAGTTTTTACTAATTCTTATCTATCTACCAATGTATACTTATAAATTAAAGAAAATAAATCCAGTTGTTAAAAGTGAGCAATTTAATTTCTAAAATTAAAATGAAATTCAAACCATTAAAACTTCCAATAGCCTCATGAAATATTTGTCACTACTACTTAATTTTTCTAAATTATGCAATCAATTGGAAAATTTCATAAAGTCTGGTATGCATTAATTAAATTAAAAGGGTTCATGCATTAACTATCTTTGTAAATTTCTTTTCAAAGGAAAGAAATAATTTATTAATCATACTTTCCTTGTTTGAAAATTCAATTTCTTTTTTTATAAAATATTAGACACTTTAAGCCGTTTATCTTCAAGTTCATATATGTTAACTTTGTATTCATCTGAACATCTGTCATTTATTTAAGATAACTGCTTGGAACAAATTATTATTTAAAATTTTTAAAAATTTTTAATGTGTCATTTTAAGTGATACTTTTACGTGTATTAACATTAAAATAATATTTTACGTTATTAATAATCATTCTGTTATGTGCCTAATCCATAATAAACTTTTGTATTGCATTGTCCAAATTAGTAATATCAAGTGGGAGTTAAAAATAAATGGTATTTTCGTGCTCTCATGATATTATGACTTCAAGTTTTAATGTCTGTTCTTCATTTGTTGTTACATCAAGCATCAACTGTATAAAACAATTCAGATATAATTTTTTAGAAAAATTTATTTTACCTCATCATAAAATAGAGTTTGAAGGCATACATCCACATCACAACCTTTGAAGCCAAGGCCATTAACACTTGATCCAAACTGGTGAAGTTTAAAATTAGTAAAATATATTTTAAACATGTCCTCAAGTGATTTGCAAAACAATGTTCTGTTGTCTCTATCTTCATCTGATAAACTCATTAAAGAGCAAAATTTTGCTATCTGGGATGAAACCTAAAATTAAATTAATGTTGCTTTAACACAGTTTGAAATGAAGTCAATATAAGTGTGCTCCTTTCAAGAGCGTGTTACAAATATAAAAGAATTTTAGTTTTTTTGCATTATAGAAATGTTAAAACTTTATGGACATTAATTTTAGGTTATGGATATTTTATGTAATATTTATGGTGTTTCTGGTTAACAGAAACACTAAAAATTACACAAAATATAGAGTGCGACTTTTTCAACAAACTATAATTCTTAATTTACTGACTTAGTCTTCTTTTTCAAGCTAAAATAAATGTAATGTACAATTAATACTTACTGAATTACAATTCTGTAATTCTGCAATTAAATCTGAATGTAAAATTGCATTGCTTCCTTCTTCACAAGCTGATGAGAAATCATCTGAATTAGCTCTCGCCTTTAATTTTACACCTGTTGCTGCAATGGTTTTCCAGCCTTTAATCGTATGAACTTTTAAGACGTCTGGAGATGTTGAAATATTTGATGAAATCTAGAATTTCAATTTATATTTTAAAAGAATTGAACAGATGATGTAGAAATACAGGGAAATATATAAATTTATATTTTAATGTCATATTAAATTCACTCTTTTCTTTGTTAAATCCTACCTTTTCATTAAATAAAATTGAGAAAAACTGATTTCCACAGTAGAAAAAAAAAAACAATTTAGAATTTTAAAAAAAATTTAAGCAATACTACGATGTTTAGAAACTTTCATTGCATACTATTTAAAACTTTATTTCGCAAAAGAAATTAAGTTAGAAAATTATTCTTGTTCTATTTATTTTAGTCCTCAATTAAGAAGGTAGATTTAAGTAACAAGGTAAAACGTATATCGGGTCTCATCTATGAAAAAAAATATATGGTATTCTCAGTCCCCGTGGCAGAATAGCTGTGACACGGCGACATTGTCGCAGAACATTACAGAGCTCTTGCAGAAAGATTATTTTTATTTTGAAAAGCCAAAAAAAAAAAAAAAAATTAGTCATTTTTCTTTTTTATAGAAATTTACACATAATATTAGAATCATGCATTTAGATAATCACTTTTTCACGCTCTAAATTTACGACGATAGTATCGTAAATCGATGTCATGTTTCGATTGTATTTTCGGCAGTTATTGATATTGATTTTCATGCGGATTTTAAATATCCCGATATATTTCAAACAATATGGAAAATTCGAATCGTTCATTTGAGTATTTACTTTTTAAGGCAATAATTCTATAGATTTTATGGCAGTTATTGCTATTGATTTCTCAATAGATTTTAAATCCAATATTTTTATGCGATATTATTTATTACAACAATGTAATCTCAAAACAAAACACGCATTTGAGGAACCCGATTCGCGCAATTTTGCTGTCTATCTTTTTTTCGGCAATTACTACTACGGATTTCATGATTTTTAATTTTATATTTTACTGTGGTAATTATTTACAAAATGCGGAGAAAGAAATAATTTGTGTCCCCCCCCCAGAAAATGCAAGAATATCACACATAATATTAGAATAAAAAATTATTACATGTTTTATTAAAAAAAATTATATAGTTTTACAGCGCTTCTATTACTCTAAATTGGTAACATATATTTTTCTTATTATTAAAAGTATCTTGCAGAAAGATAATAGTGATAGAGAGTTTTGTCGCAGATAGCTTGAAAAAATTCTGCCACAGGGTTCTCAGTTTTCCTTGAAAACATTATTTGGGATGCTGTAATTTTCACTGAGTATGCTAAGACAAAGACGGTTACTGTCACGGAAGTATTCTACGCTTGACTTAATTTCAATAAATAATACTTCATCTTCAATTTTCTAATTACCATTGAGATTTACAGGGGGTGATTGTGAGCCCAAGTCAAAATTCCAGAAAATTTCTTGAGTTCAAAAAAAAAAAAAAAAAAAAAAAAAAAAAAAAAAAAAAAAAAAAAAAAAAAAANTTTTTTCCTTTTTCTCAATATTTCTTAGTTTACTTAAAATATATTTAAAATTTTACACATACCTATGATGACCTGGAGAAGTAATTAAACTTTATAAATATGTCTTTCGTTCTTGAGTTTATGATTATAACAACTATTTACTGATAAAAATAAATATTAATCATGAATATAAGCTTATAAAGTATCTCCTTTACAAACAAAAAAATAAACTGTGTTTTTAAGTTCCACCTTTGAAAATTTGATTTCCGGAAACTTTTGTGATCAATGATTTTTTTAAACATCTAGACCTTCGATCTCCGGAAACTTCCGGATCACTGTTAGCGAAAATTCCGGAAATCCGGATTTTTTCCGGAGCACAATCAGCCCTGGATTCATATTTTGGGCAAATCTGTCTGGAATATTTCCTACTCTTAACTATTTTCCTTTGTTGAACATTTGCTAAAGAATTTGTAACGCAAGAAAGCAACCAAGTTCAAGTTTTCTAAGCTCATAAACATTAGGTAAAACTTTCTGAACAATATAGATTAAGAAATTCGAATACTTAATTATTTAGTATTCAACAGATGAAACAAGAATATTTTATCATAATAAAACAAATTACTTACAGAATATCAGAATGAAAATTGTGATATGAATACAGAATTTTATGCTTCTATAAAAATGATCTGTTATTTTCTCAACAGGAAAGATAAAAATACACATCAAAAAGTATAAATATTAATTGTTCAAAGAAATATGTGTAACTTACACTTTAAGGTGACATTTCCTTATCGCTATCTGTTTGCGTAAAGGTGCCAAAAAAATTTCAAACTCGCAAAAAATTCTTCTTTTTTAAAAAGAAGTAGAGGGGGATATTTCCATATCATAATCTGTTGCGCCAACTACTATGGACAAGGTGCCAAATAGATTTTAAACTTGCATATTTAAAAAAAAAACATGTACATGTTTGCCTGGGGGTGGCTGTGAGTTATACCTTTCGAGTTGGTCCCCTTTCGTGAAGTTTTCTTTCTTTTTTTCTTTTTTTTTTTAGTTTCTCGCCTGCCACTGCCTGGAAGTTGCCAAGACTTGGCGATTATTCCGCCTCTGTTCACGATACGGAAATCTCCCCAAGTAGATATTTTTTAAGCTTAATAGTTATAACTCAACTTTTAAGTTGGTCTCTTTTTTAATTTAATTTCCTACACGCCACTGCCTGGACGTGCTTAGCGAAGATACCGATACGGAAACTTTAATCAGTAGAACAAAATATACCTCAAAATTTACAATACCTGAAGAAATGGTCGATGCATTTTCCTTTCAATATGGGGATTGTTCTGACACAAAATAGCATAACTTCCAAATATTCTGCCATGCCCAACATGATTACAAAAAGATGTTAATGCAGATTTATATTTCATAGTATGAATCATGATGAATAAAATATTTAAATTAAACTAAATATTTATTGAAAGTGCACACAATGATTGTAAGGATTAGGATGAATAAGTTATACCGTAAAACTTAACATTTTTGACACGCAAGAGCACATGCCCTAAACATACATAACACATCATTTACTCATTGCATATGGATTCTATCATCTTATTTCATATTATATTCATGATATTTTTCTAACTCTTCGGAAAAGGCTAGTAAATTCAACTTAAACGAAGTTGCATAAGCTCTGCTAACATATTAAAATCAAAACATCAATAACGACTAACAACTGGAGATTTCTTAAAATGTTATTTCATTTGAACAGGTTTGTACGCTTTAATCTAAACTACTTATAGGCTTCTACAGCTTCTAAGTGCCATCTAGCGGCAATTTAGAAATACTGTTAGTAAGGTAAGACTTACATTCTCAATATTTTTTTTTTCTTTTGTCAAAATAGGTCGAAAATTTTTGGGCTTTCTAATTACACATTTCAAATTTATTTAAATATGTTTTAAAGCTGAAATATACAAAAAAAAGTTTCTCGATCATTAATCGTTAAATTAGTCGTTGGGAAATAATTTTACAAAAGCATAACTTTAAAAATTAATCATTGCTAAATTATAATTTCTTTTACGAAATACAAAGACAAAACATATATACTAATAAAAATAGACAAAATACTTACAAAAAAAATTTAAATTACGTGTAGTATGATGAACATCGGAACAAAACTCGATTCGAACCGATTGGTTATGCCTAACTCGATTGGTTATGCCTAACCTCGCAAAATTCGCGTTTCTTTGCAAAATGATTAGCCAGTTTCAGTCTTTTTTTCTAAAAACATGCTTTATTTGGTAGAAATATGAATAGCAACCGCCATCTTTTAAGTCATATCAGATCATTGGGCAATCAAATATCATAGAAAAACCGAAATAAACCATTAACGGTAAAAGTGTGGGTCGCACATTTAAATAGACAGAAAAATATATCCCTGTAGAAATGGCTGTTTGCGCAAATTTTGCTATTTCTGCGTTGCTTGTGGAAATCGTGGGATACCCAGCGAGAAAGTTAAATGTATCTGGTATTAGTTATATCAGTACAAGTTATATCCTTTATTAATATACGAAATATTTATTCATCTCTCATTCGTAAATATTAATTATAAGTTTTTGTAATGTTTACATAACTCGTTTATTTCAATCTGAGTCAGTTTAAAGTTTTCTTCGCTTGAAAAGAAATTTTTCGTATTTATCGAAATATTTTGAAACTAATTCTCTACATAGAATAATATTTTGACTGAATAATTATTCACTGGGATAATTTTAGTTTCAGAAATTTTAACTTTAAAGACAAAGAATTAATATAATTTTTTTTAAACAGATTATTTTGTTTATTAAAATTTCTAATATATTTCAATTAATCTTTCAAAATCATTTTAAATATTTTATACTAGCACTATACTGACCAATGAATTTCCTAAACAATTAAAGAGTTATTTTATGAAAAAATATTTATTAAAAGAATATTTTCCCTACCTTCAAAACTCAAACAAAAACATCTATTGTTAAAAAAATAGTTTTAATTAGTTTCTTTATGTAATAATAAAATAAATATAATTTTGTATTTGCAACCTCAGAAAATAACTTAGCTAATAATAAAATTACTTGTAATTAATATATGTGAAGAATTTACTGCTTTGTTTTACTTGGTAAAATACTAGAGACTGATATATTAAACAAGATGCACTAACTTTCAAACTAACTGGTGGGTAAACTTCACACTATTTCTACAAGAGTAAAGAGCAACTACTAAGCAAAATGATGAAAATTCTAGTAATAGCAAGAATCTCTGCCCTTTTTCCTAGAAAGGGAAAGGTGCTTCCTCACCGCTGGGTGTTTTTTTTTTTTTTTTTTTTTTTTTACGCGTATATGAAATGGACGAACAAAAGTTCAAGTGTAGGACAGTTCCAATGTTCTGAAAAGAAAGTAACTCTAGTTTAATGGTTCCCTGAATGAGAGTTTTGTGAAGTAAATTGTTAATCTCTCAAAACTAATATAATTTTATTGCTATGCTACATCTTTTTGTCAGTTAAATAGAGCTATCAGATAAAACCAGTTCTACGGTTTGAGATTACAAAATACTTAAAATCCATCGAAGGTTGGATACAATACAGTGTCACAACTGTAAAAATTATTTGTTACCATAAATAAATATTTCAGTATGAAAAAAAGTATTTTTTCATTATTTCTATATATGTACAGTCCGCAAAAAAAAAAACGAATCACCCTGAATAACTTTCGTTCTAATGATCGGATTTTCACGAACTAAGTGTCAATCTTAATGGTTCCTGGGGGTGACCTCAAATATG
>NC_092204.1:69077553-69088562 GCF_043381705.1 Parasteatoda tepidariorum | reverse complement strand
TTTTTTTTTTTTGCGGACTGTACTTTGTTTTATCTAACCGAATGGTAGGATTTAGTGACTTTGTGGTCAACTTAAAAGAAGATAAATTACGCACTTAAAATCAGCCCAATTCGAATTAGATTTCAGCAGTTAAAAATATATTTAAAAAAAAACAATAAATGAACACTGAGTTGTATTCTTTCTAAAACATCAAAAATTTTATTAATCAACTGATGCTTTTTACTGGATTGGTTGATTTTTCTGATTTTCACACACTGGAGTAAAACTATTTTCAGTCATTAAAAAAGTCCCTACATTTATTTTCATTAAAAAAAATATTTCTTTATAAATTATAGTTATTTTATTTAAAATTGATGCATATTTTTTATTTTAATTTTTAAGAAAAAGCCTTTTAACTTCATTAGAATAATGGTTTGTAAGGTTAATTTACTAAAAATAATTCGAAAACAATTTTCTCAACATCTTATAAAATAAATTTGTTAATTACCTGTTTGCGTGTGTTTCGCAGAATTATTTTAAAAACTATTTAATTAAATTTTAACGTTTCTCGAAATTTTATTCTTAACATTACCACCATATTATTTTCCAATAATATACAGATCAATTGCTTTAGTACTTTCATTTATGTTTTCCGTTAAAGTAAAATTCCTTTTTAAATTATTGGCAAGTGTTTATAAAAAGAAAACTTAGAATTAGTAGTGTTATGAAATTAAAGATATTCTGCTGATCAAAATTATTTGATACAGAACAGTTGACTATTTACGAAGCATACTGAAAAAAAAGCGAAATATGAAGATAAATTATTGTCTTTTTTATTGTTTCTTATTTATTTGAGTAATGAAAAGTAAATGCGTATGTGTGCACAGCAAAAAATACAACAGTTTGCTTTGTTTTTTAAATGAACAAAAAATTATGGACATACAATTTTATTTTGATGTCCAAAATTATTCTTGCCCGCTAACTTTAAGAAAGTTGCCCTTTTATAAATGATAACATTCAAAAAATTTACTTAAAAAGTTAATATTATTTCTCAACTTTAGCACGATTAAAAAAAAATATTGCTATAACAGGAAAATGCTCAATATGCCTTATTTTGGTAAACAGCAAATACTAAAAATGGAAAAAGATTTCAAAACCGTGCAATTTTAAAATCCTCATCTCAAATAATTGTTCTTTTTCTAACTGTAGAATTTCCTTAAGGCTGAAATTTTTAAGAGATTTTTAGATAACAAATTATTTTATAGAAGCAATTAATATGTTCAGCAAATAGTTTTAACATGCATTTTTTAGAAATTATAAATAGAAATTGTTCTTTCATTTCGCCGTAAAAAAATAAGAATATTAAAGTTGTTAACAATAATGTATGCTCAATTGAAATGTGACAATTATTTAATTACCGCTGAATTAAAATGTGTTTGGACGTAACATTTAATTGTTTGAAACAGTAAGAAACAATTAAACTTACTAGATAACTTATTCTTTTATTTTGTTATAAGCGGCAGGAAAAATGAGGAAACGTGGTGAAATGCCTAGTTTACCATCATACTTACTATTCATACGTATAAAAAAATAAAGGGTAGAATATAAAAAGTTTTTGATTTTGTCCTTCATTATACATTTCGTCCTCGTTTACATTTTCTTTATTTGTTTTCTTTTTTTTCCAATTATTATGTACATAACAAAATTCGCTTCATTTATTGTTCTCTTTGCTTCAATTTGTTTTTTTTTTTAAATTTTATAAATTTAACTAATGTGATACGCATTATTGTCATCTGTATCATCTTTATTGTGCTGTTATGAATTTTGTAATGGTTTACTTATGTGCCGAGTTTTGTGCGAGCTAGACTGTCGTCCAGACGTGGACTATACGGTTAAGGGTTTTGCAAACCTAGGTACGTGTCCACGTCTGGAAGAAAAGAAAAAAAAAAGAATATAAATTCTATTGAAATATGTCCTTAAGTATACACTAAAACATATCTAGAACAGATTTTGGATCAATGACTAAAAAATATATTTTCCAAAAATTTCGAATAGGGTGGAGACGTTAACTTACTTGAAATAATTGACTTGTAACTACTTAACTTCGATTTAAGGGGAGTGGGGTCATTCAATTGTTTAATTCGACTTTTAAAATTTCCCTTGTAGATGGAATTATTTAACATACTAAAAAATTTTTTTCAGAGCAGCAGTCAAAAAATAAATAAATATAAATAAATGAATTTAAAAAATGTACCGTTTCAAATTTTTTAGAAAGTTTGATGAATTTGCATTATGTTTTTTTCAGTCTAAGAGCCATAATTATTATTCTACGTAAAACTAATTTTAATATCACACTAAATATTTTAATTTAATATACTGTGCCATTAAATGAATAATCCCCTGAAACTAAAGCGGAAAGAAAAGAATTTCATTATCTTCAAAAAATATGAAAATGTAAATAAAAGACGACATTGATAACCAAGAATCTTGTTCTGTTCATAAGAATCCCGATTCTCTTGTTAACGATATTAGTTCTCTGCCCGTGGAACATAGAAAGGCATTTTGCCTTTCTCAGCTATTGCAGTTTTAATAGTTTTGCTTTTATTTTTTATTTGCCTCTTGGGGACTGCAGTTTTTCAAGTTTTATTTTTTACTTTTATTCATATTTTGTAGTTGCAACTTCACATTTCTGTTTTATATAACTTTCCCCCCCGTTCGAGCGAGTCTTAAGAATGGACATTCATTTTCTTCATATTTTTTGAAGCCGATAAAGTTTTTACCATGAAGTATAATGGATCGTCAGATCATTATTTTGATCAGAATCTTATGCTGAAAGCATAAAACACCTGTAAATTATTATTTTAACAGGGTTCATGCGGTCCTTAAAACATTAAAAATAACTGTGGCACCTATATTGAAATAAACAAGTTATTTTTAATTTTAAAATTAAAATTTCAAAACTTAAGATTTTGTTACCAGATATTTGAAGTTATATATTGAAATTGATTATTTAATACTGAGGTAAATATAACCTTAATAAAATACATTTTTTTTCTTAGTTTTGCTGCCACTATTATAGTTTCTTAAGGACTTTACGAATTCTGTTTAAAAGGAGACTATTGCATCAGATATATGTATGATGGTAAGAGTCGTAAAATAAGTTAGTATTAAAAGGAGTAAAGCAAAGAAATTTTAGCAGCAATATTTGGTGATCATAACTGTTGAACATGTTGAGTGACATTTTACGGTGAATTTAGGAAAATCTATTTCAGAATGTATAAAAACATCAGGATGCTATTTGCAAATTATCTTTAAGTAAAGAAAGCCACATAACTCATATATTTGGTAGAATGAAAAAATTTTTTGAAAAAAATGAATCATACAATATTCGTAAACATACATTTTTGAATCTTTCTATAATGTCACAAAACATTCACTTTCTTCTTCAATTATAAAAAAGAAATATTTACAAAACCTTGTGAATGTGCATTATAATTTCTTCCAGATATTTCATGGGATCTTTTTCATGATTTGCTCGGCAATCCTGTATATAATTAAAATAATACAAATTTGGTTTTCATGTACAATCTTCATATTTAAAGAAGTTAAATACGACTTAAATACAAATAATGCCATATCAAAAGTTCATGCGTTCAAATACTAAAATCTTGGAAAATAATATATAATTAATGAATTGATTCAAATTTTATTTTTAAAGGTGATGAAAATGAAAGCAATTGCTGCTATTTAAGCAGTAATCAACTAAAAACAAATCTGTTGCCTAGAAACTTCAAGATACTTTTCTATTAACAACCTAAAAAAAAAAGAAAAAAGAATGCCTTTTCAACTCGAGCTAACACAAAAACAAAAAATAGCTTCCTTCATTTTATTCTTTTTTATTCTCTCAGCTTAGTTGCTTAACAACAGAGTATTTCACTCTTGTCAATTATGTGGCTAGAGTATGGTTCGTTGTATTAAATTTTTAATTCTGCTTCGGCGATAATTCTTGCCATCTTTTTGGGACAACGCCGAATATATAAAACTTTCTAGCACCTTAAATTTTGATCCAATTTTTTAAAAAATTTGAGGGTCAGAAATCCAAACATGTAAAGGAAAAAAAATGTCTGTTCAGAGAAAGTGCGTTTTGTGCTTGATTTCGCAACTTAATTAATAGTTAGTACTAATTAATTAGCACATTTGAAGTCATCCTTAGCAGCCATGAAGATTGAAAATCCGATCATTAGAATGAAAGTTATTCAGGGTGATATTTTTTTTTTGTTCACTGTACATGGCAAATAATGATATAAATTACACTAGGATGAAAGTCATATGAAAAAATTAGGAGATTAAATTATCAGAAAATGATAACTTCTAAATGAAATAATAATAAATATATATTTTTTTATTGAAACACATATTTTTTTGCCTTTTATTATTACACATACAAGAAAACATAAAAAGATGACAAATATCACAGGTGCATTTTGAAATTAAAAACTACATTGTTAAAGAAAATATTTTCTTAACTGTATTTCTTTTTAGCTCCTTATTAAATTGAAATTATTATGGGTGAATGAGTTTTTAAACTTCACAAATAATACTGAATTTAAATTAAACCAAAATTAACTTTAACACAGTTTTAGATCATTTTGTTTCAAATAGTTTCTAAACATTTCAGTTACTGTAGAACGAAAAAAAAAAAAGAAATTTTGTTTTAAAAAAAAAGCTTTGATTACAAATGAAATGAAAATATCACTCTGAGTAGCAAACAGCAATGATTTTCGATTAATATATTTTTAAAAGTGTGCAAACAAAATATGAATTTCTAATAATTGCCTAGAAATGATTACAATTTCTAAAACATTTTTAATGTCTACATTTTTATGATTATTTAAGGTTCACATTCTAATATAGGAAAAAATGAAAACAATAAAGAAAAAGCTCAATTTTACATTTCAAAATTAAAATGATTACACTTTATGAACAATTATTCATTTTTATAAAGAGTTTTGTATAATGAAATCGTAACTTTTAATATTTACTAGCTTTATTCATAATGCATAAAAACAAGTGTAATTTTGAATAAGTAATTTATAAATATATTTAAAAATGAGCAAAAGAAAATAATATCATAAACAATCTTTGTAAAGGTTACGATAATTTTTTCAAAATTTTTAAAAACATTTAAAATAGAGACTAAATTGTTAAAAATGGGTGAAAACTTTCAAAATAGAAATCTTACCTTAACAAAAACAAAATAGTATTGTTTTAAGACAATATGAAGGAACACAATATAGATTTTTATATAACAAAAAATGCAAGAATCATTCAATATGAATGCAAATATGCAAGAATCATTCAAAAATAAATTATGATTAATTAATATGCATTATGAATTTCAATAATAGTATAAATAATTAAAACTTTGAAAACAGTAATATTATCAAAGATTAACAACTTTATTTTACACTGCAGTTTTTTTGTTCTTTATCAGAACTTAAAACTTTATTTCGAATTGCATACATATATACATAATTTTTAAAACATTTTTTGAGAGAAACATTTCACTGCTTTGGCATTTTTGGTTGAATAATTAGACTGTAAGAAATTAGAAGACCTTAAAAGATTACTGTTAGAAGCAAATGGGCTATAGGATGAATAAGAAGAGTGTACAGGATGAAATCCTGTCCCATTATTTTTAGGTTTTATAGCATGTGGAGTCCTTAATTTAATAGGTTTAAGTAAGCACTTCTGAATTTTTGGTGAAGGTAAATTAGATAAAACTTGGTTTTGATATGCACATAACTCAGAATATTTATCTTTGCAAATGTTGTCTGAGGATAAAATAGAGTTTTCTTCTTGTATTTTAATATTTTCACCATCAACCTATGTGAAAAGAAATTTAATGACATTCATTAAAAAAATTAACAAAATTGTTAAAGAGATTCAAGTAACAAACACAAAATTTCATGAATAGCAATCTTATCAGTTAAAAATTCAGCATAAAATAAATTTTTCTGATCTTGCAGTAACTCATACGAAGTATAGAATAGCAAATTCTGAGTTAAATAAGTTTCTAGAAAATTATGACACCTTTGTTATGGTAATTGAAGGTTAATTTCAATGAGCTTTAAAAGTTACAAAACATTGCTCAAGTAGAAAACAATTATGCATGGTTAGATATAAATTTTGAAAAGTACTTTTTGAGTGAAGGGCTACTTGCACAGCATGTTGACTAACGAAGGGCCACACGCATATTTAGTCATGTTGGCAGCAAATATGATAATTCTTATCTAAACATCAGTTTTCTAAGCACTAAATTTTTGTAGGAAATTAAATACTTTTAATTCTTAGAATTCATTCAAAAATGAAACAACACACTTTTTCAGAAAATTTATAAGGTTTAAACAAAAGCCAAAAATTCAAACACTTATAGTACAAAATAAGGTTCAATATTAATTTGGTATTATACTTCTTTAGATATTATTTATATTTCTTGAATTGGAGGTTTTATGAATTTTAAATGAGGAACTTTTCTTTTTCTGAAAAAAATCACATAAGCTGTGCAAAATTTAAAACAAAATAAATTACAAGCAGTGAGTAGTTAAAATTTTGTGCTTTCCTACACTTTTCAAATCTTTCAGGTTGCCATATCATTGTATTATAATTCGGGATTCTAAATACCTCTTACAAATGCATGACTATGACTGCTGAAAATATGAAAAAATAACTGCAGAAATAAATAGTATCAAAAAGTCATTAGAAACTCACATGTTGTAATAACATCGTAGTTATGGTAACGGAATCGTTAAAATCATGTGGGAAAGCATCGCAATAATTGAAAAGAAAAAAAAAGCTTACATTTAAGATTAAATCAGCACAACAATAAGTAATTATTTAAATGTATGATTTAAAATTCGCACGCCGTAATAAAAATAGGAATTTTCAAAACCATGCAGGAATGCATCGCAAAATCTCATGAAAAAATTATTGAAAAATAACTTGGATTTAAGGTAAAATCTGCAAAAACACAGCAATTCAAAAAGTGGTTTTTTAAATATGCAATTTGAAAGTTGCTTGTCGTAATAATATCGTAGTAAAAATACAGGATTTTCAAATTCACTAGGAAAAGCCTACCAATAATTGCCTTTAAAAAAAGAAGAAGAATTTAGATTTACAATGAAATCGGCACAAGTAAAGCTCGTAAAAAAGTGATAAATTAAATGAGCTATTTATAACTTACAAGTCAAATATTTTAAAAACCACAAGAATTTTAAAGACTGCATGTAGGTTGGTAATAAAAATGGCAAAAAGGGGAAGAAAAAAAAAAGAGATCAAAACGTCACTTGGATTTCTGATGAAATCGGCAAAAAAAAAGCAAGTCGAAAAGTGATCACTCAAATTCGAAATTCGTGCATAGTAATATCATGTTTAAAACATTGGATTTTTGTTTAAAACCATGCGGAATTTTGTAGCAATAATCGCTGAAAAGCGATCGATAAACATCATGGATTTACAATAGAATATGTGAAAATTGAGCGCATTAAAAAGTGATAACTCAAATGTGCGATAAAATTTTTTTTCTTAATTAAAAAAAAACAAAAACGTCCAGAAGCTTCTGCGGGCCGAGTAACAACAGTTGGCGGGTTGTGCACCCCTAAATTAGTATACATTAATGAATAATAAATTTTAACAAAAATACAAGAACATTTTAAATTATTTTTAAGTGTCATCATGTCATTTTAAGCAAATATTAAGGTAAAACAAACATGGTTTTATTTTTATGTACCTTTTTTGATTCATTTTTAGAGGAGTTTAAAGATGAATAAAATGATATGATAAGAAAATTTTTAAATTTTTAATCTATATAAAATATAAAAAAAATCATCAGTTTATAAATAAGAAATTATAATATCATTTCCCTAATATGAAAATAATATCGCCTAAAAAAAAATTATAACAAAAATATCATGTCTCCCCTCACTTTGACTTTTTCTTTAAATAAAGCTACATTTAATATTCCAAATTTCAAAGGCTCAAATAAAAATATTCATTAATTCTTACTAGCTAAAAACTATTTGTGCTGAATAACAATCAATCTCTATCTAAGTGCTGAATAACAAAAAAACAATAATAATAATTCTTATAATGAAAGTACTGTTAATCAAAGTGTATATATTTTATTTATAATGAACAAGTTTGTTATTAATATAATTAATTCTTATAAGACAAGCACAAATTCTATTCTATTGACAAAAAATTTGGTATTTTTTTTTAACACAACTCAACATTGACCTGCCCAGTTATTTTGAATAGCTCATATTATCTTTGACAATATATTTTCAATGAAAATTTTAAACTTTACACAATAATACAAGCCATATTTTTTTAATCCAACAAAGTGATTACGAAATGGAATGGATTAAGACCTAAAAAGCAGTTTTAAAGTAAAATGAACAGAATCAATAGTTACCCAATAATTGTCATTAGCTTTTAATTCATCATTGCTAACTTCACTTTTTTTGAAGAAGCCTTTTGACGCACCATCAGATGCTGAACATGAATTAATTTTACTGGTAATGCAATCAGTTTGAGTTTCAGCTACAACTAAAGTAGGGCATGACTTTGGCAAAGAAAACTAAAAATATAATAATGAACCTTGAATTCTGCTTAATTTAATTAATATTAATTACTATATTTTACAGAATATACAATTTTGTTTTAGTATTCACTAATCATTCACAATCCTCATCATTGATACTTAACTCTACAAAACTCAAACCCTTGGGCAAATTTGTACTGAAATTTATTAACTATGCACTAGTTTGTCATTTTAAATACTTAACGCGGAAAGAGGATATAAAGGGAGATTCAATAAAGTCCCTAAAATTGATGATTAATTCATAACAGGAGATGTTCAAATAAGTCTCTGGGGTGATTACCCTAAGAAATGTAAGCAATTTGATCAAATCTCTAAACTGTTTTTATGAAAAGATGAAATAAATTGTTTAGAGGTTACTTTTAATGTAATTAATTGGCTAATATTAATAATTGATAGTTAAGACTAGTGGTAACCAATTAAGTTGGTCAAAAGTATGGGCGAACATATACCGGGTAATGGCACTTGATCTTAAAGAAAATTATCAGTGTTGGGTAAATCGTGCAATGGTCCTTACTTTACTTGATTAACCTGATTCTTAAAAGATAAAAAAAAGTTATTAACTATCAATAGCCAGTGCCACATTCTATAGATTAATATTTTCATGAACTATATTTGTAAAGAAAACTTCTCAGTTTCTAAAAATTAAAGAGGGGTTAGGAAAATATTTCAATTAGAGAGTCGATTGAGGTAGAAAGCAAACTTTTCCTCATGTGACTTTTCTTTTACTTAATTCATGCAAGTATTTTGAGCAAAATGTGATCTCATGGCAAATGATATACTCTAAGTAGCATGCCATCTATCTATTACAGAAGAATAAAAGTTCATTTCCACCTATAGTTTGCATTAAGAAAAGGCATAGAAAATTTGTTTCATTTCTTTTGTTAGAAGATGCATAAAAAATGGCGAAATTAATCGTACACTTTCACTATGAAGAACAGTGCATCATCTTATATAAAATAGATTTTACAAGGATTGAAAAATGTAAAAGTGGTTTTGGACTCTTTCAATGATGATTGGCCCAATTTCATGTTCAGAAGTTATGGAAGGGGGATATAGGCATTTATGTAATAAAGATTTGGAAAAAAAATGCTCCATGAAATTTTATGAATTTATATTGAAGTATACCCTATACTCATTGATCATAATTATATATCATCAGATTTGCATAAATAAAAACTTTAATAAAGTCATTTTTAAAAGGTTCAAATTGTGGTAGCTCACATGCTAGAAACATCTCAAATGGTCACCACCTTTAAGTCAAAAATTAATATGAAAAAAACTAAGTAACTTGCATACCAACAATTGCTCTTAAAATTAATTTAGACATCCTAAAAAAAAAAACAATTAACATTTAAAAAATAAAATAAAAAATCGTAATTATAACCATAAAATTTCACAATGCAGAGATATCAATTTAAGTGTTAAAAGAATAAATATATAGTTATCATTAAACTCAAGAAATTATTAAGTTATTGTAAATTGATCTAAAAACTGAATTCTCAGCTTTTAAAAGCAATATTTTGTTTGGCTGCAGTTCTCCTCCAAAAGAGATTGGGCATCTATAGTTTAAGTGAATATTTAATAAGTATGATTATTTAGAAGTAGAAATCGGCACAGTAATTTTTTTGAAACACTGACATCATATTTTGAAATATTACATAGTTATTAACTACAAAAGTATTTATTGACACAAGAATTAAATCAGTACATTCATCTAACAAGTATAATATTTAGTGATACTTGTTTCATTCTACCTTTAGTGAAGTTGTGTTATTCTAAATGACCTAATCAACAAAATGAATTAGTACATATGAAATTTTTTTTTTGTCTAACCTTTAGAAAAGATCACATGATTTTTATCTTTTAAGGAATATTTATGTAGAATTTTTGGTTTTAATTCTTTGTTGAATTATTACTGAATCAATTACTAGACACATTTTTTCTTAATCATAAAGTATTCATTTCTTATGCACTATATCTTTAAATGGAAGATTTGTAAGATTTAAATAAGGACATCCTTTTAATAGTCCTGTGTATTAAGAACCCAAAGTTTCCAAAGTCCAGTGCAATCACTGCTAAAGAAACAGTCTTGCTTCCGATTTAATTGAATCTTGTCTGTTATTGAAGACAAGTTATGATCCAACCATGAGTGACACAGCTGATAAAGTTCAGCAACATGAGTCAGATTAAATGAGATTTAAAAGTAAAGATATTGTTTTATTTTTAAGTGAAAAAAAATGAAGGCAATTAATAATAAATTTTGAGTTGTATTGGTAAGTTTTAATAATACCAAAATTAAATGATTTTATTATTTATCCCGGTGTCTCTTATATATATATATATATATATACTTATATATATATATATA
>NC_092204.1:69016532-69075809 GCF_043381705.1 Parasteatoda tepidariorum | reverse complement strand
TCTAAGTACTGTCTAAAAATAAGTCAAGACCTCTACCCACCTGCAGTATCACGCTCCCCTCTCCTTACACTAAATTTTTTTCTTTCAGAGTGATCCAGAAAGAAATATTTTAATGAAAAAATTAATAAAAGAAAAAAAAACAATAAGGACTGTTTTCTTCCACTTGCTTGTAACCCCTACCCTCACACGCATTCAAAATATTCTACCCTCAATGCAGGGTCTCATTCTAGGCGAAAGACGTACTTTTTAATTGTGGATATTTTCCCAAGATAAAAAAATTGTTCCAACCAACTAGCTATACTAGAAATTAAGGACTTTTAAGGACCGTGAATCAAAATTAAGTACTTTTAAGGGCCCTTAATTTTCAAAATAAAAACTAAGCAGTTTTTAAGGACCGTGGGAACCCTGAACAAGATAATTTAAAAACAAGGACTGAGAATTATATACAATTTTTTCCCCCTTGAAGCAATAATTCATTGTTAAAGTATGAGTTTATAACTAAATCAGAGATTAAGAACTGTATCCCTCCAATTTCAACAACTTAGGTTTACACATTTTTTTCTTTTTTTCTAATATTTAATATAATTCAAGAAACTTAATCTCTTTCTAAGACTGTGACTACACCAAAGACAATATTTTTTACTTACATTTTGTTCCAACTCATTATAACTCTTTTGAAGTTTATTTAGATTTTCTTCCATTTGAGATTTGTTATTTTCAGCAGATTCCAAGCTGTCTTTTAATGTTGAAACCTTACATTCCATTAACTAAATTAAAGTAAAAAGAAGTAGTAAATTATTTTTAATGAAAAAATTCTTTTACTATGGAAATTTATCAACAAAAGTTAATTTAAAAATCATTCACACATCTAAAAATTTTCAACCAAGTTTTAGTTAGCAAAATTTAGTTTAATGATTATATTTAACTCAACATTTTATTTAAGATAAATATTTTTTTTATTCTAAATAAATAGATTATAATATTTAACTTTTATACTAACTAATAGATTATATTATTTTCAATACTCACAGATAAATAACTTTTCATATTTCAACTTCTATACTAATTTTATATTTTAACTTCTATGCTAATTCAGTTTCATAATACAGCAAACATTGATTTAAACAAATTAAAAACTCCCAAGAATTACACTAATATTAAAATTTTTTAAAAATAAAATTTTAAGATTTGTTTTTATATCGAATGATAATAATTATATATTGCTTGCTTACTACCCTTATAATTCAATTACCTACATATGATTATTCAATTACTACAATGATGTATGTATGTACTATTTTCAGACTACATATGATGCATACTCATCGGAAATATTCTGTTTTAAGACGAAGGAGAGATTGCAAACTTTACAATGACAAAATAAACATTTTTATCGTGGAAGGTTCTCAAATATAAATTCAAATTTGAATAATATCATATTGAATAAATACTGCTTATATATATATACATATATATTTTTACTATTAATGGAAAAGTTATGTTATATCAGTAAATTTTTAAAACATTCTATCACTACAATAATAATGCATTTAACTATGTCTTTGTTTACCAAGAAATAAATAATAGTGGATCACGAAAATGAAATATCTCTGAAAATGGAAATTCTAATACAGTTTGTTTAGAAACTAAGCAGTAACAAACTATACCATTAAACAATATTGTTTAAAGTGGTTACCTTAAAATAAATATTACATTAACTAATATTATATTAAATTATATTACTTAATTTCAAATGGTAACACAATATAAATCTACTAACTTCAACTATTTGCTGTAGTTCTTCATTTTTTAATTTAAACTCATTATTCAGTTCAAGCAATTCTTTGGATTCATTAACAACTTTTTCTTTTTCAGATTTTAATTCTTTATTCTCCAGAGTTAGTTCTTTAATGAGTCTTTCATTTTGCCTCTTAGCTGTAGTAAGTTTCTCAATTTGTTGATTTTTTCTAGCAACAGACTTTTCTTGTGTCTTTAAATTATTTTCAGTTATTCTTAAAAACAATAATCATTTTTATTAATACAATCATTAAAAATCTAGCATTGATTTAAACCTCAATGACAGTTAAAAAGAAAAATTCTAAAGTAAATTTTTAACAACTATACACTTGAACACAGATGACAAAAAGAGAAAATATTTAACTGAAACAAAAACTTAATTTTAATTCAAAACTACAGTTAAATTCAATAAAATATCAGATCAAAACTATTAATACAATAATCAAAATGTTCACTGAAAATACAACCTAATTTTTATTCAAAACTATTGTTAAACTCACTCAATCATCAAAATAAAATTACTAAATCAATATTTAAAATTTTCACTGAAAAAAAAAGAAGCTTAATTTCAATTCAAAGCTATTGATAGACTCACTCAAATATCAGATCAAAATTATTAAAATAATAATCAAAACTTAAGATAAAGTTACCTTAGTTGATCCTGTAAAGTAGACGCTTTTGATTGAATAGCTCTTATTTCCTCTTTGTAAGACCGCATTAAAGAAGATATTCCACAAGAACTCTCACTCGTTTTCTTTAATTCTTTTTCCTGAAGAATGTTTGTTTTACACAAATTTTTATTCTCAAGTTTTAATTCCTATAAAATTAATAATAACATTTTAGCATACAAAACTGAAATAGGAAATTGGAGCACTAAATTTAAAACCAGTAACAATATATAATGCATTAAAAAACATCAACAATAATTTACTTTAAGCGCAACGTCGAAATAACATCCATTTAATAATCAGAAAAGAATTCTTATTAAGATTCAAGTATAATTAAAATACTTAAAAAATAATAATTTAACTTTACTCAGATGATAGTTATAATACAGGCCAATAAAAAAAACTTATTTTACAGACTTACTGACACACATAAGAAACTTGAGTGGCCTATTAATAGAATGCAACAATTGTGCAGTATTAAAAAAATAGGCTAGGCATTTGTTCAAACACTTTAATGTTCAGACCCTATATGAAATTTTAAATTTGAATCTTCACAACACTATTCAATAAATAAAAATATTTGTGACAGAAACTAATAACTTGATATATGAATTTTTTTTGCACTAACAAGGAAATAGCACTAATTGTCTCTAAATTAATTTCTAAACTAAATTAAAAATTCTAGATGTATGGCAAATTTTTCAGTATTGATTTTGGGGAGCTAAAATTAAATTTGTTATACATTTTAAGTTACTCAAATAATTTCCCTTTTTTTTTTTCTACACTGGGAAAGAATCTTGCCATTACTGATTAGAATTAAGTTGTAAAATAAATGTAAAAAAATATAAATAATAACATAAGAATACTGTAATAAATGTAAATTATTGTTTATGATGTGTAAGGCAACAGTTCTATCTTCTCAAGAACTATCGCCGGACTATCAAAAAAGATGTAGACAAAAGATCCCTATGTAAACAAAGTTATATAGTTTGACTTATATCAATAGATCGATGAAATTTTACAACATTGACTATTAAAGGGCCATATTTGGCCATAGGTTAGGCATCTCAACTGTAGGTCAAGTCTATGGCTAATTAAAGGCAAAATATTATGAGAAATTACTCAGGGCGTGTAGCCAAATTTTTCGATAAAAAATAAGTACAGTAGGGAACCGATTGTCCAGAACGATCGGGACCATCGCTATTCCGGATAACTGACTTTTCCGGTTTTCTGAATCGCTACAAAAAGTCATTTTTTTATTGTTAAACCCAACTAAAAAGACAATATTTGGAAATAATCTTAAAAAGAAGAAAAAACGATGAAGTAATACACTAATGGTTATTTCCAAAATGATGGTAAGGTAAACATCTTTCAAAAAAGAAAGAAAAATCCTAAAATCTTATGAGGAAAAAAACATTTCTTTAAAAAAAATGGCGGCAAAATTTATCGAATTTCTTTCCAGTTTTTTGGTTTTCCGGTTTTCTGATTTCCGGATAACGGGTTCTGTACTGTACCATTTAAGCACCCAAAAAACATTTTCAAGCACTTAAAAAAAAATATCATAATTAGAATATGCGCACCAATCAAATTTTTTTCTTCCTATTGTTGAAAGTTTTTCATATACACATTAACAAAATGCAGAATAATTTTCGAAGACACAACATGATTACGATAAAATAACTAGTTTCTGACTAAGAACTCTTTTCTTGATTATATTAGTAACCACAACAACAATTTATCCACAATTTTAAATAAATTCAATATTGAGTGCCTCATTCTACGTTATAAATAAATAATTACTTTAACTATTTAAAAATATTAATTCAAAATTTAATTAATTTAACTATTATTTAAGAAGATTATCAAATATATTTCTTAAATTTAAAAGAAAGTTATTTATAAAAGCATAACAAAATTAATATTATTGATCATACCAAATCTGTAAAGATTTGTAAAGAAACTTTAAACACTTCTTCTAAAAAACTAAAAAAAAAAAACTTCAAAAAACTTAAAAAAACTTCTAAAAAACTTTAGTGAATTCATATTACAAATGTAAATTATTGAATGGCCCTTCTTAAATAATTTCTAAGCATAAATTTCTTAGCAAAATTTGTCACTTAGTTCAGTATTTCTTTTAAAAAAAGATTAAAAAAATTTAAATAATTTTGAAATGTAAATGCAATGAGTATTAAAGATAAACACTTCTGTCAGAAGTAAATCTGAGATTATTGAATTTTTTTGGAATGACAAATCCGAATAACATAAGAATTTTTGCTGCATTGAAATTTCCTCACTTCGTACTTTTTTAAAATCTTGCCTTTAAATATTATTAAGCTTTTTCACAGAATAAATAAAAAACAATAAAAATTTTAAAAGTTTTTTTCCCTCCAATACCCACCTGTGTTAACATTTTCCGCCAATTCAGGCATTTACAGGGCAGATTTGTTGGCCTCTCGTTCAGGGGCACCATATTAGGTGGGCCAACGTTGCTCTCACAGTAAGGACAGATAGTACAGAGAAGGAAAGAACATCCATGCCTTGCCCGGGATTCAAACCCATAACCTTTCTGATGCAAGGGCAGTTCTCTAACCCCTACACAGGCCGGTCGGCAAAATTTTAAAAGTAATAATACAATAAAAAGTAAAAAAATAAAAATAATACGTACAACAAAAGTTTCATTTTTATAGACAATTAGTGGATGGTCCTTCAGATAAAAAATTTTACATTTATAAATCTCAATTTTTATCTTTTTTAAATTAAATGAATAAAAGGAAGATGGAAATTTTTAGGTGATGAAGCTTTGTGATTCTAAACAGTTCTCAAGAAAATACGTAATTTGTGAATGATTCTTAAGTTAAGTTCAATGATTATGATACTGATCTATAAGTATAATAACACAAGGCCACTTGTCAGTGACGAAGACTATGGCGTTTCCCCAACGATTAAATTAAGAAGAGAAATAAAATTTTCTTTTGTTATTTAAGAAAAAATGTGGCAATGATTAGTTGGTTCCCGTTATCATCAAAAAGTCGAGAGATTTTTCAGTTAAATTTCAAAGGATGGAGAACGAAGCCAGAAATTGAGAATATCTTGCAAAATGCAGCTGAGTTACACATGAGAGTACAAGAATCCTTCTCACTGAATCCAGTTCAGTATATACACATGTGGACCTGCAAGTATTTCATCAAATATGTAAAATCATTGACACTTTCATGCGCTACAAACCGACGGTTCACTGAAATGGCTTGTGGGGGAATGAATTATGAAAACATTAAATAATACAATGTGATAACCTCGCTTTTTGCATAATTAGAGGTAAAAATCGACACGGTAAAGAAAAAATATCTCATATTGGAAAAGGGAAAATTAAGCACTTTTTAAAAACATCCAACGAAAAAAGATACTTTAAGGGCTTTTTAAAAAAAAAATAAGCACCTTTAGGCATTTTTTAAAAATGCTACGCACCCTGTTATTAAAAAAGAAAATTTTATCACTAGAATAAAATTTATTGTGAGATTAAAATGACATTCAAAAAATGTCTCTGCACTGGAGAATTAAATACATAATCTGGAGTGAGTGAAAAATGACATTAACAATTAATGTATTGATTTAGTAAATATAATGCCATAAATAACTTTACTTTGATCTGTTTTCCTAATTCTGCAACTTTGTTTTCTAAAGATTTGATGTTAATTTTTTGCGTCTGAAAAATCTCTTCAGCAGTTGCATTCTGCATACGAAAACCCTCTGTAGTTTTTTTCCTCTGAGGTGGAGGCTTGCAATACTGGTAGTAAGAGGCATGTTTGTTACCTATTGACATTATATACCATCTAAAATAAAAAAATTTAAAAATTCATACATCAAAGATATTAATTTTGATAAAGCCATGAAAAAACATACTACATAGTACAAATGTAATGCACATAAGATAAGAAACAGGTGGTATTAGTTTTACAAATAAGGTCATAAAAATTTTTCAATATTTTATTGGCTAAATTGCTAAGACAAATTTAGCTTTGAAAATACTGTAGAGAAATCTATCTTGAAGCTGGTAATAAAAAGATCAGGTAACTAGTCTTGAATTTAAACTTATTTTTAAATGTTTAAAATTAAAACTAACCAATGACTTTTTTTAAAATTCAGATAGAAAAAGAAGGCATACATCAAATTCAGAAATATATAAAATCAGATACAAAATATTTGAAATTAATTAAATATTAAAAATAAATATTATTAACTGATAAATATATCACTTAGAATAAGCACCAGATTTCTTTAGGAACTGGAAAAAAATCTTTTTATTATAAATACAAAGTCCAAGTTTAAAAAGTAGAAATTTAGAGTTAAATTTGAATTTTTCAATCATTTAACTTTTGATCTATACAACTCGGAAAAGTCAATGTGCGCCTTAATATCTTAATAAAAAATTATTTATGAGCTTTTTAATGAGAATACAATACCTCATTTTACATATCTGAATGCAAGTTAGTTAATTACTTTAGACATTTTTTTATTAGTGATGAAACATCACGAAAGTAAACAAAAATGTATGGCAACAGTAAAGACACATACATTAGATTTGGTGAAGATATTTCCTTCCCATGGTGTGATTTGTCACATCAACTACAAGCTCCAAAAGGATTTTAAACTTGAAAATATAAAAAAAAGTTTGCCTGGGAGTAGCTATAAGTTATAACCTTCTAGTCTGTCCCCTTCTGTGATGTTTATTTTTTAGTTTCCTGCGGGCCACTGCCTGGAAGTCGCAAAACTTATAAATTATTTTGGCACAGATCATGTAACAGAAACAATCATGAGGGGATATTATCATGACTTTATAATTCAACCCTTTAAAAAAATTCAATTAAAAAAAAAAAAAAAATTGGCATTCCGAAGTTGAATTGATTTTGTTTGAAAAGATGCATTGAAACAATACATTGATTGTTAAATTTGCTTCGCTTACAAAAATTCTTTAATTACGTAATTTCCATTATAAAATTCATGAATTATATTTCTAAAGAAAGAACGGGAAATAGAGTATTAACATTAGTTCAAAATGAAATAACTGAGTAAAGAGCTTAATTATTTTTAAAGGGAAAATGAGATATATCAAACAAACTAGAGTTATATCCAAATAGAGATTAAGGTTCCTATGGAACTATTATGATTATTCCTTGATTCGGAAGTGAACAATAGATAAAATAATATTTGAATGCAAAAACGTAAAAGATTGAACTTCTTTTTTCAAGACTTAAAGGAAGCTGAATAACAGTACACTGAATACTTCAAAAAAATTAAATATTTTGCTAAAAATTATTTTAAAACCAACCCATTTACCACAAAAGAATTAACCAAGCTATTAAAGTCAATTTCAAATATAAATGTTGCACAAGAAGATACATTTTATTCATAAAAATAATAGTAGCTTATTACTCTGATGGGTAATAAAAGCACGAGAATTAACTCCGGTATGAACGCATGCAGATACAAAAAGTTCTTCATTAAATTATTTGCTAAAGTAACATTATCAATGGTTAACATATTTTGTCCTGATATTAAAATCCTGGTAAAGTACTTATTTAATTTTACAAAATAATAATCGAAAACGAGAAGACAAACGATCGCGCTCCTTTAATTTGTTTACATTTGTTACAGTTAGTTCTTAAAAAATTGTAAACAAATGAAAAATAATTACATTTCAAAAAATAATTCATCTATAAATTCCATTCAGACATTATTCTAAAACAAATAAATAATGAATTGATTTTTGAAAACAAATAAATTAATATCAATCAAAAATAAAATATTTCACATTAAAAGAACGTTTTTGTTAAAATTCTATGCATGTTTTAAACGTATTTATATAAGATTAATTGATATTAATTATCTCATGAACTTTAAATATAGGAATAATGTGTAAATAATGTTTCGAACAGCAATAAAAAAAATATATAAATTTGTGACGTTTTGTTTGTCCTACTTTCGTTTGGCGTTTTAGCTTTCTGCTTTGCTTACGAAGTGAAAGACGAGAAGATCCGGGTGTCTGGTTTTGGGATGCTAAAATAGCCTCTGGAGATTTAATCGGGATTTTTAAATTAAATTTTTAATATGACGATTAAAGTGTATATCTCTGGAATTTGTGGTAGTCACGAGGTTTGTTAATCCAAATGTTTTAATTATAAATTAGGCAATGAATAAACACGATATTGTGTTGATTACCAATCTTGAACAGTATATTAATTTCAACAGAATAATTAACATTTAATTGGATAAACAAAGCGTTTGTGATCTAACTAATCCCTAATAATAACACTATTTATTGCTGTCTGAAATCTCTTTTAGTTTTAATTTGAAGTCCGCTTTGACAGAACATAAATATGCATGTTATGTTTACAAAATTTTATTAGAATATATTTTCCGGCTATTAAATTCTTATTTTATTCGTTACAACTCCTAAATATGAATTATGTTAGATTTTACAATATTTATATCTCAAATTTTAAGCAAATTTACTTATTTTAAAATATACTTCTATAATTGTATGCTTGAAAACTATGATTTGTATAATAACTTATGCTTTTCAGTATTATTTTACCCTTTTCTGCTTCTTTTAATGTAGCACAAACTTGATACTGCTTATTATGTGTTTGTTCTATGATAAGGTATCTATAATAAAATTTTATTCAACATAAGTTTCAAACTCTACCTACTTATATGTAATGAAATGGACTTTGTATGTAGCTTATGTTTAAATTTTATGATGTACAGAAATAAATTATCTTTTTAGTTTTACTGGTAGTATACCTGTGATTGTTTACACTTTGATTCAGAAAAATATTTTAGGTACAAAGAAATCCTAAAAATTTTTATGATATAAATGTAGAGGTGCACAGCAGGGCCAGATTAAGCATACATGGGGGCCCTAGGCCATTCAAATTTTTGGGGCCCTTCGAATAAGTTGTTTTTTTAGTATATTTTTTATTTATGCAATTATAAAAGTATTAATATATTTTTACATTTAAGAAAGCATATTTAAAATAAATAATAATAAATTAAATTTTACTTTATTTTGTTAAATTAGAACTAAAAAAAAATAATCATAACATTTTGAAAAATTTGTAATATGTATTTGAAATTGATTTTTTTTTAAAATCATTGTTCCTCTTAATTCTTTTAAATTCATATTCAGAAAATCCATTTTAAGGGGACCCCTAATCATTGGGGGCCCCAGGCCATGGCCAAGTTTATAAGACATGTTAACTTGATCCTATCTTATTTAAATTTGTGGCATTAACCATCGAAAAGAAGCGATTAAAGAACTACACTCATAGAGATTGAGTGTGTCAAAGACTTAAATGACTGATTTCAATTTTCCGATTTTTCAAATGAATTTAAATAATATTTAAAAATTTTGTTCAGATTCAGCCGCGGTCTGCAAATCGAGAGTTGGTTGTGCACTTCTTAATATAAAAGATCTACTAACGAATTAAAACTTATTTTTTAAAAATTTTTATATCTTCACATTTTTGTTCTTATGGAAAAACTAGCACTAATTGCCAACCACTTTTTTCTTCATTAAAGGTGGAAGAATATTCAGGTTTAGGTAGTATGTATAGTCAGTATTTTAAATTTGCTTTATAAAAATTTTAAAAATGTTATAAAAAAACATTTTAGTTTTTTTTACATTGATTGACCTCGTCTTTTTATATTATTTATTAGGTGCGAAAACATCAGCAAAGAGTATTGTTTATACTGCAGGGCCTACCTATTGACTTACAGATAGTTGATATTACAGAACCAGGGCGTGATGATGATTTAGTTTTTATGCAAGAAGAAGCAAAAAAACATGATAAAAAGACTCAACTGCCACCTCAAATCTTTAATGACAGTAAATATTGTGGGGTATGAGTGGATTTATTAGTATTCATTTCTTTATTATAATTTATATTTAATCAGTGAATAGCAATATAATTTTAGTAAGCATAAAGCAGTATTAATAATAATGTAATTTTTCTTAATGGCTATTATTTCTTTTCTTTATCTAGGCATATTTATTTTTTAATCATATTACAATTCAATAACCTAGTCTTTCCAGTTTAATTAAATGAATAAAACTTAAAAGGCAACATGATTGAATTTTCTTTCCTCAGGAATTGTTCAATAGCTTTTGTTTTTACTTAGAATTTTGTCACTGAAAGTTATTTTGAAAGGATGTGAAAGTACCAGTTAAAATTAAGATGTATTTTTCTAATTTTCCTACCAACTAAACATTGGTGTTTGTTTTATAATTTACTTTATCTTATTTTTTAAACTTATATTTTAAATTCTTAATTGTTTCATCAAAATTATTTTCTTTGTGATTAAATTATTTTTCTCTTGTGCAATCGAAGCACACTTCTTTGTATTGAGATACAAATTTTAATTTTAAAGTTTTAACAAGGAAAGATCTTTAAGACTTGAAATTAATGGTGTTGTGCTGGTCCTGGATGACAGAATTAAGTACTTAAAATCAGGGTTCGTAATTTTTTTTATTTGTTTTAAATCAGATTTTTTTTTTATTCAAATACATTGTAAAAACTTTTATTTATGATTAAAAAAACTTTATAAATGTTTAATCAAAAATAAATTAATATGAAAACCCCATAAGCAGAGTATTTTCAAATGTTCTGCAACAGGACTTATTAATTTATACAAATGTTCTGCAAGCATTTCACAGAGAAAAAAAAGTCAACTTCACGGTAAAATACTATATTTTCATTTATTAAAATACAGGATCATACACAGATACACAACATTATTTTTTAAACCAAGGCAAACATTCTTGATTTGTTACTTTTTCAATCACTTTTGAAGTACAAAATTTTGTTAATGACGATGATGAATTAACGAACGAATTAATGACGAACCTTTAATAAAATGCCTATGATATGCAGGTCCGAAAACTAGAATAAGGGCTGCCTTAAAAATCTTTCGAAGGAAAACGTTGTCACTTATTTAATATACAAATTGTTCTGCTGGACTTCGTTTGTTCTGCGACGTACGTCACAGTTTTAGACACTTTCTGCTACTGGGATGAAAACTATATTATAACAATATTTTAGAAACTCTAAGTACCTAAAACAGTTTTTCGTTATAATACTCAGCTTTACAGGCATAACAACCATTTTGAAACAAATGTATGATAAAAATGTATGACTAGATAAAATACAGAATTTAAAGAATACTTTAATTATTAAAACAAAGTTTCAATTAGCAAACCATAATCTTAATTTAAAATTGCGATTTCTTTTTTTTTTCCCTCTTGATTTTTAAAATGACAAAATAAATATGACAGATTGTGTTTATAAATGTAGTTATTCATCAAAAAATAAATATTTAATCTAAATATTTTTATATTAAAACATTCATTTTTAATCTTATATGAAAATAGATAGGTTAAGCTAAAAAAAAGTTTTTAAAAATCTATGTACTCATAGGAATATTTTTTCACAAAATTATTTTATAGAAAATCTGATAATGCCAAAGATACAGTAAAGATATTATGAGAAAAAAACACTTATTGATAAAAGAGACAGCATAATTCTAATTCTGATTTATTTAATTTAATAACATAAACATTTTTATTCTTCGATTTGAAATTAATGTGCAATAATTTAATAATAATTTATTAAAAGTATAATATAATTTAATTTAATAATAAATAATAAAAGTATAATTAATTTAAAACACTTTTTTACCTTTACCAAGCTGATTTAAATCAACAAATCCTGCTTAAAATCCCAAGATAAAGTAATTAAAAATTCTAAATTTTTTTCAAACATTGCTATTATTTTTTTTAATAATTTTTTTTTAAATATTTTAAAAATATTTTATTTCAATAATTGTTCTTCTTTTCTTTTCATTAATCTTATTATATTTTTTTCCATGCTTTCTCTATATTTTTAACTTATTTTATGAGTTCTATATAAAAGAATCAGTTAATAAAATATTAAAAGAATACAAAATATTTAATTCTAAATTGGCAAAACATTCTTTGAAAGAAACGCGCTTAAAAGCAGCAGAATTTTCAAAAGAAAGAATAAATATAGCAATAAAGAAAACGAAGGAAATTAAAATATGACCACCGAAGCCGACGTCTTCAGGGGGTACCGGCCTTGGAAGCCTGGCCTGGACTTATACTAAACCTTCGGGGTACTGAGAGAGTTACTTTTGGCATTTAATATTGCCTTTCTCTCAATAGAAAATGTTTTGTTTTACGGCTTCTGAGGACGGTACCCCCTGAAGTCGTGAGCTTCGGTGGTCATATTTTCATTTTTATTTCCTTCATTTTCTTTATTGCTATATCAGTTAATAAAACTTATTATTATTTTTCTTAATTCTCTTCATTATTCTCTCTTTTCTTTTTATCCTTTTTATCTTTATTGTGCTACATTGTGTGTTTTAACGCTATAACTGAAATATCGGGCTGAAAATAACATAAAAAACGGTTGCGAAAAAGAAAAAAAACTTTCTACTTTCTATTAATTGGTGAAGTTTTAAGACAGTTACAAAATCATTCATTATAAAATATAGTCTAAATCCGCTGACGATAGTACAGAATTAAAAAAAAAGATTTAACTCCACTTAAAATAAAAAATAAAAAAAAGGAAAAAAAATCAGTTCAACGTCAAGCATTGGTATTTGAATGTTATTACAGTTTAAATTTGCCGCATCCATAAAGTGTTAAAATGAACCATATTTTTTTTCTAAGTACCATAGTGTCGNAAATATGGATGAAATAAATTAAATTTTTCAGAGGCGAGACCGGGTAAGTTCAATAGCAGGTTTCGGAACAAAATGTTTTATGGGCAAGCTGGTGGAAAAGATTTAATACAAAGAAAATGGAAAGATCTCTGCAATTATATTTCTTTGGAAGTAAGTGCGAAATATTAAGCATAATCAAATTTCATTTTTTTTAAATTTAAATACATTATATATATATATATATATATAAACTTTTTTTATCCCTTTCTAGGACTACGCAGATTTTGAACTTGCCAATGATGATGATGAAATCATGAGGTTTTTAAAACTTGAAACAAGCGTACCTAAATCTGAAGAAATTAAAGAAACTGTCTCCCAAAATGGTCATACAAATAATCTGGTAATTTCCCATTTAAAAGTATTTTAAGTTTTTAATTTTAAAAAAAGGGAAATATTCTTTAGTTTCCAGTTTTTATGTATATATATATATATTTGTACTGTGTACTCTTCCCCTTTGAGTTTCTTATTATTTTTTTATGAACTTTAGTAGCTTTAAGATTCTGTTTAAAATCTACATTTTTATATATTTTAGTTCATAAATGATGAATAATTACTAATTTCTAAATCATTTTGTGCTACATTTAAAGATATACACAGTATTCTTTTTAAGGAGAAAGTTATGCATTTATTTTAAGACATGATTACAGTAGAGTTGCAAATAAATAAATAATTAATTAAAAATAATAATGATGATGTAGAGAAAGTATTAAAAAATGTATAGCTTAATAGCTGAACTGTTATAAGTTCAATGTAACTAAATAGTCAAACATGAGTAAGGTAGTCAAAAAATAAATGTTCACGTCCTATGCAATTAATCCTAACTTTTTGTTATAAGTTTGTCAGAAACGTAGAGATTAACCATGAAACCAAAATATATATCAGGGGGATAAATTTTTTTTTTTTAAAATAGCTTGATTCAGAGAGGAAATGGCATCTCAAATTCAAGGTTAGTATAAATTCTAAAAAAANAAAAAAAAAAAAAAAAAAAAAAAAAAAAAAAAAAAAAGATATCTCTTAATAAATTTTTACATTTTAAAATTTATGTTAATAATAAAGTTAGTTTTTTCTCATGCTTGATGCGCTTAATATAATTAATTATCTATGTAATGCTAAGCTGGTAATTTCCTGCTCTCAGATGATCATTGCAATCTAAAATTTAATGTAAAAAGAAAAAACTTAATCTTTTTTTCTTTGAATGTAATTAATTATATTCTTCCTTCTTATTTTTATTTTTCTCTCTTTTTTTTAATTTTTTTTTATCTATTTAGATTTTAATTTTATTTTTTATAATTGTGTTATGCTGTTACCTGATTATAGGAGAATTCTGAGGTAAATGAAGAACCTAGTCTAAATAGTGTCCAAGAAAACAATATATCTAATGATAAAGATGTATCATTAAATGATTTAGAAAGTAATGTTACAGGAGAAAATATTGAGACATCTGTTGATGATGATAACAAAAAAGATATACAAGAAGTTAATGTGTCTGAGAAAAAGAATGTTGAAGGATCTGAAGAAGAAAGTGAAGAAGAAACTGTTTGAAAAATTGAATTAAAAAAAAAATCATTTAAAAACATTTCAGTTGAAGCTTTCAGAATTATCTCAATATATTTTTTTCTAGGAATAAATATTTATGAAAATTTTGAACTGTTTAACTGAAAAGAATGTGGGAGAGAAGAATTTGTTTAAAAACTTTCCTTTAACAAGAATAATCCATTATAAAATATTTCAGTTTAATCTTTTAGAATTATTTTAATATATTTTTATTCTACATTCTATATATTAAATTAATCTTAACTAATTTAAACTTATTGTTCTTCACAAAAATCATGTATCATATAAGTATCAGTAAAAGATTATTTATAAAAGCTTTTCATTATGATATTTTAAGTAAAGTTTTAAAATTATACTTTATTTAAGTATTCTAAATTAATTATTTTGTGTGCTTTAAAATTTATTTGTTTACTATGAAATATATTATTAAATAAATGTAAATGATCATTTTTTTACTGTAGCAGTTTAGTGTACCCCAAATGTTATTTTTGGAACAAAATTATGAGGTTGATTTTTTTTTTAAAGAAGACTAAATTTAAGTTTAATTTTTTGTGCTTTATGTTATAGTTGGTATATATTAATGGATTGACATAACAGATTCTGTGCTTATCATAAGCCTCATTAATTCACACAGTTCACAAAAATCAAGGTCATTTATTTATTTGTTCCTTTTTTTTTTCAGAATATTCTGATTTGGTTTAATGTAAATACTTTTATGTTGTAGGAATGTTGGTTTAGTTAACCTATAACTTTGTGGTTCTAAATTTATACATGTGTAATGTTTATCAGTTGGAAAAACCCTCTTCACTCAAAGTACATGTCATATTATTATTACTTTCCTTAAACTTAAATTTTTTTTAAAATAATTTTTGCAAATATCCCTGTTAATATCGGATTTTTTAATTTATATATCCATTACTGAAGCAAAATATTTTTCAAAAACTTTAATCTGAGAAGTTGATTCTTAGTAAAAAGGAATTGTCTCTAAAAAGAAATATCTTTCTGCGATATTAGTTTCAGATTCGATAGTTACAATATTTTATGATGTAAATTTGTGGAAGTTTTGTGAAATAAAGTATAGTAATTTGTGAATAAGTATGTATAGAGTAAACTTAAATATTGTGAAATCATTTAAACTGGGCAAATATTAATTTTTTGAGATTACATAAAAACACATTTATATGCTAATGATTAAAATTTTTATATAGTTTTTTTAATTTATATTTATTTTCTCTCAGTTGAATGCTTGTTTCTTATACTAAAAAAGAATTCATAAATAGAAAATTTTTTGTTATCAAGTTAATCATTATTTAAATCTTTTGCTTACTTTCTGTTATAATATGTTAAATTTTATTATTTTTTTACTAAAATCAATAATCTTAATAATTATTGAAAATCATTCTCAATTAATTGAAATTTGTTATAATAAGCAATGGTTATAACAAACTGTTCAATAAAATCAAAAACAATCATATTTCCTTTTGCAAATAATTCATATTTTATGATAAAAATAAAACAATTATTTTGATTAATTGAATTGCATATTTTATATGCATTATATCAAAATATATCCATTTCTCATTCTGCACTTATGTAAATATACACTAACATTTTAATTTTCAAACCTAACCATTTGGACATTTGACAGCTATTAAATCTTCCCTTTGTACGTGGCCTTTCTTTAATGCTATTCAAGTAATTTTAAATAGAGATTTCTAACAATGCCTATTACAAATATCATTGAAAAGTTTAACAAACCTAAATTTTGTTTATAAATTTTAAATATATAATAAAAAATATTTATTATATAAAATCCATTCTTGCACATTTAATTTTAATTAGGTTTTATTCTTGCTCTTTTTAGCAATTAAAATGCTCAACTATGAAGTGAAACCTATAACATCATATATTTTGATTTGTTTAAGTTAACTGTCTTATTCATTGTAACTAAAAAACACTTTTCAATAATAATAAGTATGCCTAAGATACATTTTTTACTTCTTTTACTTTCAGTATTAGATTAATTTTATTTCTGAAGTTTGTTTTTAAAAAAATAATTAAGCATATTATTGTATTTTTGAAATAAGTAATAAATATTTTATGCTATTAAAACTTTTAGCTTAGTTATTTTTATAGAGTGAAAAACATTCTTCAAAAAAGGAAACTATTTGTTATAATATTTGTTTTCCTTTTTTTTTATATCTATTTGAATTGTTATTAATTGTAATATTTGTCTTACAATTATCTAATAAATACTACAATTTAATGTTTTCCATATTTTTTTCTCTGCTTATTTGTTTAAATATTAAGTTAGTTTTTTCATAATACTTCCATCAGAGACACTTCTTGGAAAATTAAGAAAATAGCTTGGTCTAAATATTTGTCACTGGTTACTAATTTCAAACCAATCATCTGTTTATTAAGGTCAAATATGCTGGCTACTAAGTTCCCTTATTGAAACAAAGAGGATAAAGGATATCCTAGATTAACGATGGCAAAACTTTTTAACTCTGCGAGAAAAACCTTAGCCTTGATTACATGTCACAATAAAAGCATTCATAATTTTTTGATGTTTGCATAGCAAAAAAAAGTATATTGTTTTCACTATGCTTGGAATTGTGTTATCACGATTTCATAATGAGGGTCTGACCAAAAATGAGTTTACAACAACGAGACACGTGTCACAGGTTCACTATCATGGTACTAGATCTATCTCTGAATATTGTTTCTTGCTGTAAATATTTATTATTCATACATGTTTTTTTTCCAGTCAGATGATCGGAATTCTGCTTAAATCCTGTTTTGAAACTGGCCTGCCTTGCATCTCCATTTGCATGCTTCACTTAATTAACATCATGTCCATTAGCAGAGCATTAGATCAACATATATCCTTATCAATAGCTACCTTAATTTTTTTTTAACATTTAATGTCATCATGCTTTGCTTTTGATGTACAAATTACCATGCATGTTGCATAAATATCTCTGTGATAACATATCTCTAATTTAGAGATTAAAACATATGATTTTAAGATTATTTTGACCAGAAATTTGATTGTGTCTATTTACAGCTATTTTATTGTACTTAAAAATTAGCCTACTGCTGGCAGTAGTTTGTGTTTTTATGTAAGTGTATAGGTTTTATGATTTTAAGTATTTTTTTTTTTTTTTGTTTTAACATTTATGACATATTATACTTGCATGGTTATTACTCTTTTACTAACATAATTGTTATACGAATGATATGAGTGTTATTACACATAAAAAAAAATCTATATCCTGAACTAACCTTTTCATGTTTGCAAAAAGTGATTATTAATTTTATAAGTAATATTATAAAAACACCGATACTGATAAGTAATTTTATAAAAACACCTAATTATTACTTGATATTGTTGATGTATTTTTTTTTTAACCAAGTATCTATTTTAGCCACAAAAAGTTATTTTATTTTTATTATATTTATTTATTTTTAAAAAAAAAAGTTATTGCTGTTATTATTTTAGATGCTAGACAATCTGTTATTATTATCATTCTAATTATTTGTTGATGGGTTTAAATATTGGAACGTTTGATATCTTTTCTATCCCAGTGGTCTTATATAATTTCAAAACTTTGAAACTAAGTTTTTTCGTATTTTTACTTTTATACAAAACATTTAAAATGTACTTAATTTGTAATTATAAATTAACTTGTTGCCTGACGAAAGCACTTCTCCAGTATTTGAACTGTCATAAGATTTAATTGTGGATTAAACCTCAAAATAAAATTGAAATTAAATTTTAAATCAATAATTAAATTTTGAGAATTATAGGTGAGACATTCTCTCATCTTTAATTCAAAATAAACAGTAGTCATAGTAATTTTTATTCATAGTAAGAATTCCTTTTTTTTGAGGAACATCTTTTCTAAAATGCTCTTTTTTAAGGAGCATTTTAATTTTCTTCTGTTACATTTCTGTTATTTAACATAATTTGCTAAAATATTATAATGTATTTCTATTCTATTATTACCCTTTTTGTAATTTTTAGACCCAATCAAGAATTATTAATTCATCGAATCTTTGTTTAATATAACCACAGTTGGATTATCATGTTGAAATAATAAGCAAATCATCGATACTTAGTTTTATTAGTTGCACATTTTTATTGTATTTTACTTTCATAGTTTTATTGTTAACGATTTTGGAATTTTTATACATATTTTAAATATTTGCATAAGCTTTTAAGGATCACATTCACATAATAGACCATGGGCCTAGTATCCAAAATCATTATGAAAATTATTATATTTCTATCACATGGGAAAATTTTAAATTTTGTTAAAATACAGTCGGACCTCTATTTAACGAAGTCGCTAAATCCCGAAAAAAAGTTCGTTATATGGAAAATTCGTTAAATAGAAAATCATCTTTTGAAATACTTACACAACGTAGAATAGGTTTTAAATTCACGGATACTAGAAATAATTAAAATTGCAATTGAATACACCTTTATCTTGTAAATTATTATCAATTAATTATTTTATAAATCTTACCCATAAAAGAAATCTGCAATGAAAGTAAGAATAGAACAAAACATTATCCAGTGTGTTGTCTTTCTTTACAAAAATTTTTCAAATAAATTTTTGATTTAAAATTATAACTCGGTAAATAAAGCAAAAGGACATTTTTTTTAAAATTTATTCATTTCAGTATTAATAAGTTTAAGATTTTTATATTTACAATTGATCATGAACAAATATTGTATAAACTTAGTTATTAATGTATTAAATATTTTATTTTTACTGGTTAGAGAGAGAACTTTAATATTATTAGGTTAATTATAATTGAATTAAGTCATTATTCAAGTAGTTCATCACATAGTATTTTGTTGTTTAATAATATGCATTTTAAATATCAATGCTACAAAAATATATATTGAACCCTCGATGACTGAAATAAGTTTTGCCTTCACCTTTTAGCTCAGCATTTGTTTCATTGACCCAAGTTAGTACTTATATTTCCTTTACATATATCAAATAAATTGGCCTATCTTAAAAGAAATATTTTTAAAATTAATATTCAGATTTGTGATAAAATATAATATTTGCCATCTTTGAAGATATTTAGGTGTCTTTGCAAAACTGGTTAGAACTCTATTCGATGAATGTTTAGTTGTCCAAAATTAGACATAAAATCTCAGTTTATAACTAAATACTGTTGTTGTTTAAATATAATATATAAATGTGTTCATATTGCATTATAATATATGTATGTTTTTAATAGGTAGAAATAAAAAGTATCTGAATATCACTACTATATATAAAACATATGAATTGTGTGTCTTCCCTTTTATAACTAATCCCCAGTATTTAATTTTTATTATTAACTATTTTATTAATTTTGTCAAAATCTAGTCTTATTGTTGCTTCTGTTATTAAATATTTTATTTTTAAATATAATTGTTTCTTATAATATTTTAGGTTTATTTAAATTTTTTTCTTCGGAAATTAAGTTTTAAAACTGGTCGATAAGTATAACGCAGCTTAAGTTATTGTTAATTAATAATTTAAATCTTAAGTTTTCCATTTTTTAAAATTATCTTTGTGTGTGTGTTTAATGTCTAACATATTAATTGCTATGTAGCATGATTTGCACAATTTATTTTTTAAATAAAAGCTAATCCAATGTATTGCATATTTTGTCTTTAGAGTTTGAAATTATTTACCATATAATTGTTTCCTGTTGTGAAATGAAATAGATTGTGTCACATGTTCCTAATAATGAAAGCAGCAAAGAGGTTATTTGATTTTCTAAAAAAAAAGTTATTACTTTGAAAATTTTAATTACACCTGAACAGTAGTTTTTGTAGAGAAACAAAAAGCTTTACTTTTAAAAATTGACAAAGCAGAGCTTTAAGCATTTCTAGAAACCATCCGAAATTTATGATCTGATCAACAACTTTAGTTTGTTTAATTAAACTTAGCAAAGCAAGTGATTCTATCAATCACAAAGCAAGTGATATCTATAGAATAGGGTCGTGAATAAAATACAAGCAATCATTTTTTTTTTTTTTTAAATCTATACTCAGATCTAAAATTTAAAGCAATTTTTTACACTGTCAAGGAAAAATTTTGTATTAAATATATTAATTGTTAATGAGATTCTCATCAGCAAATATTGTAAGAATACTATTCTCTTTAAATTTTACATAATTATAAGTTGTTATAACGTTTCATCATTTTGCGTTGCATTCCAAAATTTTTCCAATAAAACTAGTGGGTTGGATTTTTCGGTGACTTAACAGTTAATTTCATCTTAGTAAACAAAATATTGAAAAATTTTGACTTGTGCAATAATGGAATAATAGTGAGAAGTTTATATCTTTAAAAATATAAAGGTATCAGACTAGTTACACAGTTTCTGATATCACTACATTTTCTAATGATTGCTGCTTATTTGTGTGATAATATTCAGGATATCGCCAATGTTAAAAATTTAATATGCATCCTATTAAAATTTATAGACATATAACAGGAATTTATGTTGATGTGATGAAGTATGAATTCAGAGAAAGTGCATCATATGTAATGATAGACAAATAATATTTATGAAGTATAATTATCTTTCTTGAAATGAGAGAACAGTTCTTATAGATAAGTAAACCATATTAAGCTAAACTCTGGTTGTATCGGTGATGAAAAGTTTACAAAAAATTTATTACTTTTTTAAGTTATCCTTTAATGTTTTTTACGTTAATATTTAGAATGAAATCTAGCTTCTCACAATGAAATAATTTCATGTTTAAAAAATTAATTGCCAAATTGAATTAGAACACTAAAAAACAGCAACTCATTCTCGTCATTAACTGATACTTTTAGCTAAAGTTGATATTTTTCAAGCCGAATAAATATAGAAAACTTCTTTTCAGTTTCACAAAACTTGCTTATTGTTAATCACCTATAGAATTTTGAATTGGTTACATAAATTTGACACGTGAATGCTAAAATTCATGAATGGTAGCGGCACTGACTTTTCTCATTTAATATTAGTGTTAACTTAAAAGTTCATGTAACGGTATTATCCAATTTTGTCACCAATTTGAAAGCTGCACAAGGAAATAGAACCCAATAATTTGTAGCACTAATACAAATTATTGGGATGGTCAATAACATGGAAGTAAAGTGACTTGCCAGATCAAAACATTTATTTCATGGAATGACCCTTCACTAAGACTTCATGTCCAAACAAATAAGACCATAAATGCCTTAATTAAAAAGAATTTGAAAGTTTTATTTCTATAATTGGACAAATTCAACAAAACATGCTATACCATCTAATTTTAAACAGCAAGCACATCATTTACGACTAATTTTATGTTGATATGACTTTTAGATGTTAATAATATATACACTAAATTTTTTCACACAAATGAGCTACAAAATAATTGACAGACACACAATTTAAATACACAGACATTTTTTCTTCATTATTATATTAGTGAGCTATAAAGGAAGCAAAAAAAATATTAGTAATTTTTTGTTTCGTTTGTTTATACACATATCGTTGCACTTTTTTCAACTATACAAATAATCTATATTACATCTTTTTACAAGCATTAACAGTTCCATAAGCATTATTGGTCAACTTGTCAAATATCAGTTTCAGGTGTTATACTCGATGTTGAATATTATAGACAATAAGTATTGATATTTTCGAAACAGAAGTAGGCAAAATGGAATGGAAGCATACATTCATATACATACATGTAAAAAAAAAATTGGTGTTTAATTATTTATTTTTGTTTTATAAGAAAAATTTAACAAATACATTTCATTTTAATCCAACAGAAAAATATTTCATGGGAATAAGACAGGAACACTTAGATACTAGTAGAAAATATTCTCTAAAAAAAGTGAGATGAAGTTTTGTAAAATCCATTGGCCCTTTTTAATTGTCCAATGTCCTAAAAGATGTTTAACATTCCAATGGGCATAATATAAACATTTGTTTTGACGCACAATGTATCAACCAGTTTTGTATATGGTATTTATTTATTTACAATACCTAAATATTTAATAATTGGTGCTGCAAAAATAATTGTAAGTTAAAAGGAAACAAGCAATTAATATTGTGTTTTTTTTAAAAATTTATTATAAATAAAGTTGAAGCAACTGTTATTGAAACTAAGAATACAAAGATTGAAGCCTGCTTCAGTAAATTAGTGTGCAAAAACCCAGAGACAGAAATGACTTAATAGTAAAATTAAATCAATATATTTGCAGACATTTAAATTGTTTCTTTAAGTAAGAGTTTGCATAAATATAATTCATTTTTGTTATTTTTTCATTTGTATTAAATATGGTATTTATAACAATATGCGATATTAATTATTGCAGAGAAAATTTTTTTAAAAATTTAATTGAATTTATTAAGAATAAAGTTTTAAATTTACATTCCCTGAATATGATTTAGGATTTAAAAATATAGATCAAAAATATACTAAATCAAAAACAAAATATGTGAGTAGTAAATTAGAAAACAATATTAAACTGTAATTTTGAGTATTTAATATTTAACATCTGATATTAGATATCCCAGGTAAGTTGCACACAACAGTGTGTTATAAAAAATATGGAATGTAATCTGAGATATTTTATACATAGCATTGCCAATATTACAACCCAACATAACTTAAATCAGTGTTATTTTGTAGTTAATTATTAAACTCTCATAGTAACAGAGTTAAAAGAAAATATTTTAAATTTTTTTTATTTAAATGTAGGCAAATGATAAAATGTAATGCTTGCTACCTTTGAAAAAGTGGGTGTTACAGTAACTTCCTGACTTGGCAAAACTGGGGAATACATTTGAAGAATTCTCAGTTACTTGAGGTTAAGTAAAACTTTCAAAATGCAAAGAAATATATTGCATTTTTTGCTAAAAGTTAAATAAATTACATATTTTATTAACATTAAAATTTCAGTACAAAAGCTACTTTTTCAAGGAAAAAAAAAGAGAATTGTAACATATCACTGTTCAATTATGATTGCAAACTGGGATTTAAAATAAGTACTCGCTTATTTAATCCCAACTGACTATTGGAAGTAAATTTTAACCATAAGTTGAAGGGAAAAAATGCAAATTTAAATATTTTAGTAAAGAAAAGATATCTTAAATCAATCGATAAAATAAGTTATTTTTTTTATAAAAAAAAATCAATTAAACCAATACTTGAAAGGAAAAAAAAGAAATTCATTTTAAAGTCACCAATTTAATAATGAATTTAAGATAAAGTTTTCCATTATTTTTACATGTTTTACAATATAAAAAGACTAAGATAAAATTTTTATATTGAAGAAAAATTGCAGACATTTTGGAGAACAATATGTACAAAAAAATATTTACTTTTAAAAAATGCATAGAAACAAAACAGACTTCTTTATATTTTCAAACATGTTACAACCATACTATTAATAAGATAGTAGAAAAAACATATTAAAGTTTTAATTATTTTAAATAAGCAAGATTTAAAATAAAATATTTTTATGCTTATTCAAAATGGCACTAATAATTTTATAAATTTAAAAATCAATGATAAAAATACAGATAGAGTATTATAAAATATATTTAAGTTTTGAAGCCTTTTATCAAGATAAGAACTCATAGTAATATTACTTAATTTACTATGCATTAGAAATACAAAAAATAACAGTTTTTATGTATAACACACAAATCAAGATAATCTTTACTAAAACAGGAAGAAAAATTTCAATTCCAGCAATTTACAGAAAAAAACAATATTCTTGGCAGTTATGAACTATGTTCAGGGGCTAGCAATTAGAGATCACTTTAAACAAGGTGGTCATTTACATAGGCTATTATAGGCATAGGCTTTTAAAAGAAGCATCATAATTGACATGCTGCTCCCGACGGAAAAATGCTCTTTTCAAATAGAAACTTACAGTTTTGAGAAAAGTTGCAAAAAGAAAAATGTAACAATGTTAGTGAGTGGCTCAATGAACTTTTTGAAAAATCATAATATCCTCATTGCAGATTAGAATTGTCAAAATTAAAACTTTATTATAAAGAAAAAATTTAAATGTAGTTTTTTAAAGTCTCATTTTCAGACAAAAAATAGTATCTCTTATGAATTTAAACATATGTATAAATATGTACCTTTAAGTAATTAGTGACCCTTTCATAAATTTAAATTTCACTATAAGTTTTTTCAGTAATTTAGTTTATTGTTAGTTGTTATGTAAACAAAAACTAGTACTTCTAACTTCTGTAAATACTAATATTTTTTATTTCTACAAAGTTTAAAATAATGGCCAGTGATAATTGGTGAACACTTCATACAATCCATTTCAGCAACTAAATAGGGCTGTGAAGTCATGAGTTGCAAAAAAATTGTTCAACTTTGACTGTGATTATATGTCAAGTCCTATAGGTTTGAAGATAATATAAAAGATATACATATATTTAAGTGAACAAATATTATAACAATTATGCAAATCATAACATATTACAAAATTAATTTATAAAATCTTTTTAAAATTAACTTAATCAAAAAATTACATTTTTATAAAAAACAAACAAACTAAGTTTAAATAAAATATCTTTAACTCTAATATTAAGTTAAAAGAAAATAGAAGTATATAATTTGAAATTTACTTTCTACGATTCAGTGACAATTTTAATAGAGCATAAGAAAATTGAACATTTTAACGGACTTCACAGCTTTGGTAACTAGACTCCAAATACATGAACTTATTTTATAATTTCCGCAGTATTTTTAGATCGTGGTAAAAAAGGAAGGAGTTTTCTAATTGCACCCAAGAGAAATATTAATATATAAAAGATTGTGAAATCTGCCACTAAAACTAATATTTACCACTAAAATAATATTTACAACATAAATTAACTCTTTTTAAAATAAGCAAATAAATAATGTTTAAAAAAAAAGTTCACTCGGACAAGTTGTTACAGCATCAAGCTACATATAATAAAATCAACAAAAAAGTAAGAAAATAATCATGCCCTGCGTAACTTAAGAAGGAAACTGGCGAAAATAAGTTGCACAGCAAAATTAGTTTCCTTCACACAGTTAGAGAACATTAACCACAGTACTAAATAACAACAGTCTGCTTTAGAAAAATATAAGAGCAGCAACATTATGTTACTTAGTTGGATTGAATACAATATTTACAACCTTTCAATTTTTTTTATTCAATATATTTCTAAAAATGATCGAATATTCCATAAAAAATATATTCAAGAACATCAGCTTTTATATATCTTAACATATAAAATAAGTGCCAATGTTAAAGTTTCCAAAAGTGCTTATATTGAACTATGTTAATCTATGAAGCTAATTCTCACTAAATTTGTATCATTACTCACAATTGTTCTATGGTATTGAACACTAAATAGTTTCTAGAGAAAATCACAAAGCCACCATGCATGTTTAATTTTAAAATAACATTTTAACCCTTTTATTCTTACAATCCATTTTTAAAAATTTGTGTGTGCTTACAAATCTGACAAAGGATGGAAACATTTTACCTTAACTTTACTCATTAAAATTTAATTTTATCTTTATACGATGAACAATTTTTTCTTATCTGTGAACACACAACTTCTTATAAATTGATTTAGTCGGGTATAAAAGGGTTAAAAGTTTGCATGCTGTATCAAAAACAAATTTTCAGATAATTTTATGATTTTGATTTAAGTCAGTAGCAATGAGAATATAAATCTATGAAACATTAGAGAAAGGCATTAAGTAGCTTCTAATTGATGCAGTTTCATAGTGATACTATAAGATTTGACAAAATAGTATTTTTACTAATGTGATGAAATAAATTGTTTTAGAAAACTAAAAACAATAACTAAACATAATGTTCAAAACACAGCAAGGCGAAAATTATCCAGAATTTACAAAGACCCAAAATCCAAACTGACATATGGCAAGGGAAATATATCAATTTAATCTTATTTTGAAATTTTATAGTAAAGCTGCTCAATGTAACAAAAAAAGCAATAAAAAAAACCCTGATCATTTGAAATACTACAATACAATCACATTATAGGTCAAAAACTCAGTACAGTTACTCAGTAAAGTATTGATAGGTAAACTGTCAATAAAATTAGGAAACTTCAACAAAATAGAGGAAAAAGTTACATTTATTAGAAATAACTGGAGCTTCAACATTGAAAAAAAAAAAAAAAAATACCAATGTCACTAATTTCAACTTACACTTCAACAAAGAGCTTAAATTTCTTAGATTTAAAGAAAGACCAACAGATTAATTTTCTTTTGGATATTACATTGAAAAAGTAAGAAAATCAATATATTTTGAAAATTCAAATTTTAATTGCCAAATACAATAATGTTAGTAAGCAAGATTATAAAACATTATGAATTTTTATTTATGATTATAAACAAAAATAGATATGCATAAATATGCAACCTAAAGTAATATTAGTATCATGAAAAGAATTTCATTAAAATAAAATAAGGATGTAGTATGAGAAAGTGCATTTTAAAATAGTGCCAGAAAAAAAGTTTACAAAATATTGTTTCACACATTGAATAGGATAAAAAGAAAACTATTATTGTTTAAATTTAAGTTACACAAAATTATATGCTAAAGACAAATGACAGGTAATACAGCACTTTGGGTCTTGATGATTCCAGATAATCGATCGCCCCATTTCTTTTTTGAAATATGTGGTTATTTGTTTACTGCAACTTATAATTACTTTTTATATCACATGTGCAAGAGCTTATTCAAGTAAAAAAAAACATACATATTTCTCTCACAAAAACAACATAAAAAGTTTTAAGTTCTCAGCTTTGAGAGGACAAAACAATTTCAAGTCAAGTTCACAACTGTGTAAAACACAACTCATACAAATGCATTAGAAATTTGTTAATATTACAGGGATTTAAATATGACACATGTTTCAACAGCAAAAATAAATGGTGAGTATATCAAGTATAACGAGTCAATAAAATAACTTTTCCATCTCGTACATTACATGTGGACTTCAAATGCTTTCACAGAATTTTCAACAAAAGGATTTGTGCTACTTTTACGATTCTTATCTAATTCAACCCATTCTACATTAAAGGGATCGACATAAGGGTTGACTAACTTATCAGATTCCTTCTCAGTCCTTTTATTGTCTAGAATGCTATTTGTATTGGTATCACTTCCCACTTGGGTGGAGGCTTTCCAGTTCATTTGTGAAAAGAAGTTTTCAGCGGAACCCAAAGAATTGCTACGCAAGTGAGCAAAATTTGGGCTCGCCCGCCTCACAGGGGGTTGAATGGGCTTTGGAGAGGGTGGTTTAGCAAGGTTTGGAGTAACTCCAACAGGAGGTTGATTCAGAGACAGGATACCAGAATTAGAATTTTGGAAAGGTAATGGAACACCATGATCCAAAGAGCTTTTACGTACTATATTTGTGCTGCTGGCCAACCATTCTTCAGCTCTGGAAGTACCTGCAATATAATATAAAAGATGCTTTAGAACAAGTTATTAAATAAAATACAAGGGAATAATTATTATGTAAATAATTTCAGGATGGACAATTTGTAAAATTAAATCAGAGATCTATAAAAATATAGATATCAAGTATACTTCATTGCAAAATACTGAAAATAACAATGTTAGCTAAACTAGCAACCTTCAAGAGTCAAATCAATTGAGTTCAAATATAATAAGAATAACCACTTATCAAAATTTTAAAGTCACATAAGAAGAAAAAACTCAAATTTTGAGAATCTCCTAACTATCTAGCAGAAAGCAAGCATGTTTTAGACCAGTCTAATTTCTCATAGCAAACTAGTTTCTTTATAAGAAAATGCATTACTGAAAAACGACTTCCAACATTTTTCAATTTGTAACTATCATTAGGTAGTAAAATTTTACTGTTAAAGTGTTTCAATATCGTAATACACAAATTATATTATTAAAACCAAAGGGCTGAAATTAAATGCTAAGTATCTTTGTAAAATCTATGGGGATTTTCTCAGTTTGGAAATAATTTTTAAAGTCTTGAAAGCCATAACTATATTAAACATGACATTTTAATAATTAATCAGCTGAACTATGAATGCAGGAAAATTAAAACCTTTTAAAGATGGTGAGGTTTATGGTTATTAGAAATATGTTTGACAATTCAGACTATTTCTGCTGTGACAACTGATCCCATATGTTAGTGTGCAACTTCATCCTTTTTTTCCCAATTTTTAGTGAGTTTAAGCAGCAATTTTCCTAATAATTTAAAACATGAAAATGAAAGTTTATGCTGATAGCACACTATCCATAAAACTAAAAAAAAAATTAAGAAATAAATAAAATAAATCATTTATCACATAAATAACTCCATAGTAATAAAAGCTATTTAATACAACAAAAAAAATTAAAAATCATAATTTGAAATAGGGTTTACACACAATACAAATGTAAATCAACAAATATTTTCAAATTTATAAATGCTATAATAACTGCTCTTAAATACCAATATACATGTAAGTTACTCAAAATACTAGAGTAAAATAAAGAAAAAAAACTAAGCAGACTGATATTTTTTTCTTTATAGAATTTAAGTAATTAACTATTGAAAATTAAAAAAAGAGGTTGATGATCAAAAGTATACAATAATATAAAAATTTAATTAAAAAAAGCAATTATCCCATTGTAAATTTGGACTGTTATAAAATGCTTCTGCTCCTGCACCCCAGAGCCCCAAGGCCAAGAAAACTGAGATGGGCACAGTAGGCCTTGGCCCTCTATGGGCTATCGCGCCACTGAGTTTAGTTTAGTTATAAAATTCTAAATTAAAAATTAAAATCTCTATTAAATGTTAAAAGTTGAATTAATATACGACATTTAACACAATATTTTATTCTTACCATCATGCTTTTGAGATTTAGAGCTTTCTAAATCAAATGGATCACCACCATGGTTTGATAACAGTGATAAACCTTGAGAAAGTTGCTGGCACATAGTACTAATTGTATCTTGTCTTTCCACAACAGGTGAAGATTCAGGAATAGGAGTCACTAAAATTATATTTTTGAAAAACAAATCAAGTCTTATGTATGTCAAATCCCGTTTATGCCAGAAGATATATGGCATTATATCAGTTTTCACGGTGTTCTTTCAGCATACGGATAAAATAAAATTCAAATATCAAAATTAAAAAAAATTAAAACTAAAATATACATTTTTGATTTCATTAAATACCATCTTTCAGCCATCCACATCTTTCTGATACCATTTTTTAAAATAATTTTATACACAGATAGGGACGCTTAGATAGTGTTGATGAAATAAGTTTATGAAATATTTGGGCATTTGTGATAGTATTTAAAGATTTGCACAATACAAATAACAAAATGTATTACAGCATATATTTTACGATATATATTTATTATTAAATATAGAATTTTAACTACACTGCTCTGCAATAAAAAAATGTTTTTTTGAGACATGACTAAATTATTTTAGCTGATCATGTAATATGCTTTCTGAAATCTTATTTTGACTTCATTTTTTGTTTCAGGGGAGGGGGGAGTGTCAACTAATAGCACAGATAGATCAATAAATAAACATTATAGTCTGAATTTGAAAGAATTAACAACATGATATTAATAACAAAGATATTTTCAGCATTAATATCTTAAAATGTAATACATAATAAGAAGTCATAAAAAGTGAGACACATTTTAGATAATTGTTGTATTTTTTGATTGATTTAAAGCGTGACAGTTAATGTTACTAGATATAAGCTAATTTTCTATTCATTGCAATCAATAGAATTTTGACTAGAAATTTTTAAGTCATTTTTTTTCATTTTCCACTTTTAAGACAGGATTAAAATTAAATCATTTTTGTAGTTTAATTATAGATAATGAAAAGTGTGCTAAGCTTTTTGTTTGATCAAAGAGGAGAAAAGTACCTGAAATCCCATTTTGATGGGTAATCATATCAGATGATCCGACAGACATGGATCGTTGCCTTTCTTGTGTAGATGGCAGATCGGCTATTCTAAGAGACAGCTGCCGCTTAAAAGGAGATGCCTGGTTGAGAGTATTAAATCCTCTGAAGGAGTTCTGCCTCTGTAGCATAGTCGGAGGTGCATGTGGTCGCTCAATCGCATAAGGATTGTGTACTTGCTTCGTAGGCGGAGGATCTGTGTGATAGAATTAAAGTTAAAATATTATAAAACAAAGAAAGTTTAAAACTAGACAAAAAATACAATTACATTTTATTTCCAGCACAGTATTTCATATTTATTATTTTTGTTTAAAAAAGTTTAATCAAGATAAGATTAATTTAAAGTAATATGAATGATACTGTGGATAATCTTAAGTATTAGAAAATCGAAAATACAAACTATTCAAAATATACTAATCAATTCAAGTTATATACAGTTTATCTCGGTGTATAAGTCGAAATCCTATTTTTGATTACAAGACAGGAAATTCTTGGAATGTCCTTTGAATAAGTCACCCACCTTAAAAACCAAATATGAGCATTTCTAAAATTAAAAAGCTTAAAAAAAATTATTTACAAAATTTTCTATGATACCTGTGTGGCAAAAAAAAAGAGTGCAATTTCAAATTTTTTGAATGAGGAGGGGATAGAGGTGAGACTATTTTTTATTTGAGTTAGCAGATGAGGATAAAGTAGAATCAAATGCAAAGGATCTACAATGATACAATGATAACATTATTAAAACTGGTACAGATAATGTTCTGGTATCTATAAACTTGTAACTTTAGGGTATGTTTGAAAAGTTTTCATTGCGCTATATTTTTAAAATACTTTTGAATAAATTATCTTAACTTTTCATATCCTTATTTTTTTTTTCTGAACGTAATTATAAGTAATGTTTCTTAAAAAAATAACTTTAACATGAAAGAAAAATACTATCGTACAAAACATATTAATATCCATTTACTTATAAGCATGAGATAATTGTTAAGTAAAGGGGTTTAAAACTGTTTTTGAAAGGAAAAAAATTAATATACAGTAATACATTTCTCCTTGTTTATGATGCATTATTATTTCATGATTAACAAATGTCCAACTTTATAACCAATATGTAAGTCAACCTCCTGATTTTCATAAAATTTTGGGAGATAAAAAGTAAACTTATACTCAAGAGACATACAAAATTCAAATATTTCAAAAAATATGTCACAACTACTCTTCTTAAGTCAAAACTTACCCATAAATATGAATTAAAGATATATTAAACGTAGTTGATAATATAAAATAATATATTACACGAGAATATCTTCATAACACAAAACTTGAAATGTGTGTTTCATAGAACTTTGCATTATACGGATCATTTCACAGATCTTTAGATGTACCTTCTAAACATGATTTTAATAGTCAGGAACTGATCAATCTTAAAATGCTTTAAAATAATTTCAGATACAAATAGTGAAAAACAAAATATGTTCTGAAGTATTTATTATTTGTTAATGTGGTTTATAGAAAATTGGGGTTCATAAAATTGTTTTGTACAAATTTTTCACTTTATCATATAAAGACGAAACTCTTAAATGTAGTCAATACTCATCCATAAATACATTCTTTAGTTGTAAACTAAAATGTAAATATAAAATTTATATTATGTAAATATTAATTGAAAACTAAAATGTGTATATTACAAAATGACTCAATGTTTTAAGGTAATATATACAAATATGCAATTAGATTATTACCATAATATATAAACTTAATTGTTCTAGAGAATAAATAAATTCTGAAGGACCATGATAATCTGAACCAGTGTAGCCGAAGAAGTAAAATGTGAGTCATATATTAAACAATTTGTTGAATACTATTGCAAAATTTGTAAGAGTGCATTATTTTATAATAAATTATTTCATCAATTTACTAAACTTATCAATTTATTGATTTATTCTGTTCAATAGGGATTTTTAAAACAATTTCCATTTCAAAATTTATAAATATTTCAAAACTTTATTTTTAATTAAATTATTGAAATTGAAGAAACAAAACATTTTTAAATATGATTTTTTTTATATAAAATTAACATTAATTACATACTCAGTGTAATCTGATTTAAAAAGCTGCTTTTTTATTTCTAATAAAAATGAACTTTTCTTAAATATTTTGTCCACCCTCAGAACTCATAAAACAAACATATGCAACAGTTCACATTATATCAGAAATTAATGGATTATAAATAAATAAAATAATATGTAGAAAAAAATCAATTCACCTGCTACTTTACAATCCTGAGGATCCTGCAGCCTTTCAGTTAAGGAGCCCTGTCGAAAAGATCCAGTTCTAGTGAAGGTAGCATTTTGTGGATCATAATTTACGATCACTGCTTCTTTATCTCGCTTTTGTTTTCTTTCTAGGCACACAGCAAATGCACAACCTACAGCATGGCTTAATCTTTCCCCCTATAAATGTCACAATTATAATATTATAAATAATATAATACTAATAATAGTTATAAATTGATACTAATATTGTATTGCAATTTTCAAAATGAAAATAATTAATACTGATCACAAGAAATATTTTGCAACAAATAGGTATTAATAATCAAGAATAAAATTCTTACAAATTTTTTTGGGAGAATTATTAAGATCAACCATTTTGAAAAGACAGCAACTAATGTTATGAAAATTAAAGTATTTATAAGTAATATATACACAAGGTATTAAGAACCATGTTAATAAATTATTGAACAGAATTACCCTTTATAAAAAATTTATTTCATGATTGATTATTAAATCGAACTTTACTTTCTAGTGATTATAAAATTCTGATTAAAATCAACCAGATAGATAAAAAATAAACTGTCTTAAAATTTATTCATATGGAACCAACCATTTAATGTAGTGTTGCCAAACAGTGGCTATCATCACTGGGTATATTTTTAAGACAAAACAACTGGTTCCTATAAGGTAACTAGTTTTATTATAATATTTAATATTTTGGTAATTTAAAAGGATTATGAAATAAATATTTTTGGACTAAATGCAATAAAAAAATATTTTAATATATATAAAGTTTATTAAGAGACAATAAAAACCTTGGAAAAATGAAAGTAAAAATAAATATCTCGAATGATTTATCATTCTTACACCATGTATAGCTTTATAAAAATTAAAAAAATAAGTTCTTTCTAGTTATTCTATTTTTCTTTCTAGTTATCTAGTATTTCACTTATTTTTTAAAAAAGAAATATATTTTTTTCTGTTTGCTAATAAATTTCCCAGATTTGAGGACCAACTTGCTCCTTCATATAATATAGATTTCAAAAAATTTATAATAATAACATAAATTATTATAAATGTGTGTTTTTAATTATTGTCATAAACTTTTAAAATGGTTCAGTTAAGAGTTCTTATTAACAAAAATTGATTATATTTTTAAAAGCACATTCTATATCTAATAGAGATTAGAAGTTCTTGACTTTGGGCAAAAAACTTGAATCCCATTTGCAATAGTTAGTCTTGAATAAGCAAAATAACATTTATACTGTAAATAGTATTTAGAATAAACATAACATTTCTGCTACCATTGACATGCAACAAAAATTATATTGCTAAAATGTTAATAATTTAATGCATTCATATAAGTAGAGAATTAATAATTTATTTAAAATATAAATGTAAAAGTGACCGTATTTTGACAAGGTGATTTTTTTACACTAATAAAGAAAATTTAAAATTTGAAAAATGCAGCAAGTAAAGAAAAAAATTTCAGACACAAGCACATGCTTGACTGCGGATAAAAACACATTAAAAATAAAATTTTGTTATAACATTAATAACAATGACAAGAAAGATTCAGAATGAACAACAAAAGGCATGTATAATTTAAAATTTTACCAGAAATATAAGCTATTACCGAATCTTTTAAGGAGAGAAAGCCATGACACATCCATCGACGAGTGGTACCATCGCGACAGATATAAGAAAATCCTCGATCGTGATTTCTGTCTGGAGCACAGAAGGAAACTTTCTCAATAGTTTGATCAACTAAAAGACCCTGGGAAAATAATTCATTTATTTATTTTAAAATTTAAAAAAATAGGATATATATTTCACATTTTTTTATGCACAGAAAAGGATTTTATTTCTTTGCACTATACAATACACACTTTTAAATTGTTTTAATTGTGTAAAGGTAAAAATAAAATATGAAGAGTTGAACATCAATGTTGCTACTCAACAAGAGACTTTAACATAAATAGTCACATTTTCATGGATCAATAAGCTTAAAGACATACTAGTTAGAAGAATTATCATTGTCAGATAAATCATAAGAATTACTATTTATGTTTATCATAAATTAAAGGAAGTAAAAAATAAACACGCAAAGTAAAATAAGAATGTTACTTAACAGAGATCTCAACACAACATACACATATATATTTCTCATGGATTAATAAACAAGAAAACATTGTAGTCAGAAGGATCAACAGCTTTATCTTTTATGATTCCTAACATTGTTATAACTAAAATATTTTTTGATAAGTGTTGAAACATTTTAAGACAACAGAAATACCAAATTAATAAAAAAGAATTATAGAATAAGAGAATAGTTAAAAATTTGCATACTAACTTTAGTTTCATCATCTACTACTCTTAATCCATCTCCAGTAACAAATAATGTGCCTTTAATGATTCTTCTTCGAGAATTCTATAACATAATGGAATGGACAAGATATATAATAACTATCAAACAAATTGAACTAATACAACAGCGATAAGACACAATAACATTCATTTAATTAAACAATGTTTTTTACCTGATCTACCAAGACACTTTGCAGTTATCTACATCTAGTTAAGTTAACATCCTTTTGTCTACATCCCCCTTTTTTTTCAAATAACTAATATAATTCTAAAATATTAAGTTTTCTTACACAACAGAAGATTACAAATATTATTTTTTGTTCTTTATTCCAACTATATTCCTGTTTCCTTCCATATTCTATAGCTCCTAACTTTCTTTGCATTTGTAAAATGTAAGTAAAGTGATTTAATATGACCTTGGACACCACAAATAATAATTAATTCAAATAAATATATAAGAGATCCAATAATGTGTCGTAAGTAATAAGTAAAAAAAATCTGCAAAATTAAATAAATCCAATTGTTACTTCTCTAACACAGCGTGTAAAAAATCTTTCTCAAAATATCTAAGCAGCTATGATATTCTTTACAGTCACAGAGTAACATAATCAAAAACCAGAGTAATTTTACCCAAAATAAAGATTAATTTACATTAAACAACAATGTCACATGCATTAAATTTCTTTTGATAAATAATACATTGTTTACAATTTTTTTTATATAAAAATGAATCTGATTTCTATGATTATTATTAAAAAAATTACAATAGTATTTACTTTTAATAAAAAAATACTATTCTCTTGGTTATGATATTATAAAAGTAAGGAAAGAAAACTGCTAAACCATAGCTTTCAAGTACATGTACCAATTTGGAAAAGAACATGATTGACATAGAGGGATGCTTGTCAGACTGACAATGTTTGACAAGTGAAAGCACAGCTGTTAATATTGTTGTACCATTTTTAAACAATAGTCAGCTATTGTAAATATAGATGTGTAAATAGAGCTTATCTGAAGTGAGAGTAACAGGTAATTTTTCTAATCCTCTTTTAGATTTTTATTAATTTCCTTATAAAAAATAAAACATTTATTTCATTTATCTAGTTTAATGCATCCTATTACATTAATGTACAAGGTAATTCAAAAATAACAAAAGAGAAAAAATATATAAAAATGTATGAAATGCAGAGTAAAATAAGAATAAATTTTGAAAATAAATTCTGAAAGGAAAATATTTTGTAGCAAAATAAAATGCTTACCCTTAAAACTCTAAGAGCTTCTTCACATACTTGCATACCTCTGGATTCAAATACTTCGACACAGCCAAGGTACTGAAATTTAAAAGAGGAATATAATTTTAAACTGAAAGTTCTGAGTATCCTGTAGAATAGAATCAAAAGATAATTTTTTCAAAATTGTAAGTTGAAAAATGTACATTTTCTTAATTTTATAAGGAATCGCATATTCTTTAAAGAAAATAAAAAGAAAATTAGTTGTGCTAAAATTATTTGTATAAAGTTGAATAACCTAAACAAAGATAAATCTTTTAATAAATTTATAAAAGTAAAATGTAATTTAACTAGCGTATTAAAATTTTTTTACACTATTTGGAGGGAAAAAATATTAAATTTCATATGAAAAAAAAAAAGGATTAACTATTTATTACTCTTAAAATAAAAAAAATTAACAAAAAATTATGAGTAAAAAATAAATAATTGCACAAGTTACAAACAACAAAATAAAATTAAATCATAAATAATGTTTTAGTTATAAAATATAAGCAAATGATATGTAATTATATATAAAACTTAAAAAAACAGATATAATTTTTTTTTTGTTTCTTTACATTATTCAGTGTTGACGACAATGAAGAAGTGAGAAATATGTATTTGGTAATGGGTGTCTTGAAATGAGAGTAATATCTTTTCAGTTAAGTAGAAGTTATATAAAAACCTAATAATACATAGAACAATACATAGGTTACATAGAACATAGAACATTACATAGAACATAGGTTAAATAAATAAATAAATATTATTCATTCCATTTTTCCAAAATTATTTTAATAATAATTTTTTCATGATTATGTTATTTCCTTTTTTCCATAAAGAGTTAAAACAAAAATGTGAAAAACACAAAAATAATATAAATAGGCACATAAAAAATTATCTGGTTGAAAGAGAGATTAAAAACGGGAGAGAGAGATACTAAAAATGCACTAAGTGCTACAAAAAACGTTCAAAAAAAAAAAAAACTTGTGACAAGAAATTATAGAATTATACAAAATAGAGTAAGAAGTTATTTTTAAAGTATTTTTTGTTTACAACATGCACGGTGAGTTAAATAAAAAGTGTTACATGAAAATTTAATGATATGATAACAAGGAATTTGATGATAAGCTAGAATTTAGAGCACTTTTTATGTTAAGATAATAAGGCAGGCCACACACTGAAGGTGCAAGATGAAAGGAAAAGACTTGGGGAAGGAGAATTCCTATATGTCTGCATTAGGATGCGCATGTCAGCTTTGCGTATGTTAATATAAACATATTGGAAATCGTCCCTAGCTTCCTACTTACTGCTACAGTGTAACCCGCTCCTAAGAAGTCACCAGTCTGCTTTATCCTAAGTACAGTGCTTGAATGACTATATCTAAGTGCAATACATACTTTCTTTTAAAATTATATCTGAAATACAATACATACTTTGTTTAAAAATTTATAAGGATCGTTGTGCAATAAAAAGGATTTGATGCTTTTCTAAGTGAACATGTTTGCTTACACCACTCCTTAGAAGAAATGCAAAATGTGAAAAGTATTCCTAATATCAATAAATAAGAACCGTGAGCTGTCATTGTGTCAGACTTAAGTTTGAAACTTAAGGGCAGATTGAAGTTCATCCAGCTTAAGATTGATAATTATCAGCTTGTCAATGAAGTGAAGGCAGTCTGTGTGCAATGCTGACCATAATCATGCCATTAGTCATGAAATTGTGGAACCTTAACCTCCATGACCCTCTTGGCCCACAACGGGCTGTTACAGGAAATACTTTTTATTAATAAATAAAAAATATTTATAAAAAAGATCCACAGCCCATAAGTGGTATTTGAACAGCAAACTATAAGTGATGAACTTTAAGTTTTAAAATATGGCTTAATATTTTATTAAATAATAGAAAAGAGTCATAGATTACCTTAACAGGAAAGTTGCATGTCCCAGCACGCACAGCCGCTTCATCTGCCTGCCACTGGTGAGGTTTACTACATTCAGGAATGTGATCTTTCCTTCTACGAAAACTATCACGCAAGCTTCTTCTAAGACGATCCATGACTAAAAAATAAAAAGACATTTTAGAGAAAACTTCGTTCAATTAACAATAAATACAAAAAAATAGTATGCTTTTTCTTTAAAAATCTCAATAAATCAGTTATAGAATACCCCTATATGTCAATTGAATATCGGAAAAAGTTTGTTTGATAGGATGGACTAAATTGTAGAGAAACTTTGTTTCATTTGTTCATTCTTATTTCGTTATTGTTTTTTTCTGTTTTCCCCTTGTTTCGTCTACAGTTACAGTAATATGTTATTAGAAATAAAATAAAAATCATTCAATATGGTTCTTTCTGACAAAACATATTTTACCTGTTCACCTTATACAGCTTACCATATTTTTGTTCCATTTGGCTGTGTTTGAAGTTCTAAACTATTATTCTACTCTAGATAAACACTTGTTGCACAACTCTAAGTCTCCCATTCATGTTTCCTTTTTACGACAGACTCAATTTGATCATTTTACATCATTTATATTTGGTACAGTACAACCAATTCTGGCTCTTACATCAATGAATTCTAAATTCAAATCCATCAAAACTATAACAGGATCAATCAAGACTAATTCTCATGATATAGTCATGAAATTTCTACAATATAACATTCGTTTCAAGCTTATAATTTTTACATAAATAGTTCAACATTCAAACTTTTCCAACACTTTTCTTTCTTTCAAATGAATCTTTTAATATGGTTCAGTTTTTCAATGCAATATAGACTTTGATAATGCATTTAAATATGTACAAAACTTCTTTTATGAGGTTCAACTTTCCTACATATCTATGAGATATAATATATAAGATAAATGTGCAAAGAAATATATAATTATTATATATTAGTTTGATGCATCATACTACTCTTAGTATTACATAATAGAATACAATAATTCCCTTTCAAATTATGTTTTATGGAAACGTGAATTCTGTATTGACAATGTATAAAAAATGTTTTCAATTCAGTCAATTTTGATTTTTAAAACATAAAATTTACAGATGTGATAAAAAAGTTTATGATTTTACAATAAATACAAAACTAGCAAAATTATACCGAAAAGTTTCAAATTTCAACTCAAATTTTATTTCAAAAAGCTTTTCAGAAGTCTTAGGAGATACAAATGAATAAAGGGATATTAAAATATTCCATCTGTATATTAAACCTTGTCTGATTACCAAATATATGCAAATAAACAATCGCCCTCTCCCATTCTCATAAGAACTTTTCAAAACAAATGATAATAAAATGTATGAATTTACAATAAATAACTTGAACAATTTTTGCAATTTACAAGGTTTTTTTTACTTATTTTTTTTATTGAAAAAAGGAAGGAATTTAGCAACTTACATTAAGAATTAATGACACCCTCACCCTAAGCAAAAATAATTTATCAAGTAATTTATTTCTTAGATGCTAATATAATTAAATGACTATTAATATAATAAAGTAATAACTAGCTAAACTGTAAGTTAATTAATTATTTATTTGTATCTCATAAATAACACTGAGAAATAATTTTTTGTTTGTTTTGTTTCCCGTGGCATAATTTTTTTCAACAGATCTTAGAAATTTTCATTCGTGTGCATTTATTTCTTCGTGTGCTGTTTGAACAGGTCATAATAGGGAAGCGTTTATTACCACATAGAACGAATTATCCTGGTATCGGTTTCTATGAGATTTTAATCTTGATGATGTGCCTTAATTCCGCTAGAAGTTTGTTGCAACATTTATGTGACTCAGTTATATATAACATTTTTCAACTTGTACATTTTGACAAAAAATAAATTAAAAATGTCATTTAAAAAAAAATCAGTTGTTTTAGGAGCAAAATTAATTTCATATTTGAAATCCCCACACCCAAATTAAGCAAGAGCAAGTACTTGTATAAATGCAACAAAAAATTTGTTACGCTGTGTAATTAATGAAATTCGTTATTTGATGAGGACAATAAGGATAGAAATTAAAAATTTAAGAGAAACTTTTAGCATAGAAGAATTTTTTAGATAAAATTAATGTGAAAAATAAACAAAAATTGTATTAAATGACTAAAGCATCAAATTCAAACGATTCACAGAATCAAATTCAAACGAAATACACAATGTGGTTTTTTTTCCATTGAACTAATTAATACACATTCACAATATGAAATTTAAAAATCATAGCTTCCGTGTATTGAATGCACCTTTTCAAGTTTAAAAATGATTTTTATTTAAATTTGTAAAAGGGGTGTGGCGGAGGATCCACAGATATTTAAGAAATGTCTCGATCATTTCAATTCTTTAAATAATTTTTCAGAGTTTTTTTTCTATAATATTACAGAAAAATATTAAAAATATAGTTAAAAAAAACAAACAAAATGATTATGAATATTAAATTTTAAAACAGAAAACTAATGAGATTTTTAATAAGCAATTTACAATGTTTTTTTAAGTTATATTTGATTATTGTATTTATTTTTATAACAGGAATATATTTAATAATATTAATATACAGGAATATATTAATTTTTTTAGGGTGAGAAAAAGATATATGAAAAGTATTGATAGCTTAAATTATACTGAGGAAATATCTAACAATTTTTATTTTTTTGAAAATAAGCAAAAATATATAGAAGAGAAAGTGAAATACCTAATTTAAAAGTAACAATTTTTTTTATAAATATTACCAACTTTTATAGCCAAAGATCTTTACAAACATAAACACAAAAGCTATCTGAAACACATAAAAAACCTGTAATATTTTAAAAACTCCAAATTAGGTATTTTTAAATAAAAGAAAACTATGCAACACTTGAAAATGTTTAACTGCCAGCCGTTTTTATCTAACTATATTATTAAACATTTTAAACATCTAAGTAATGAAAGACATCAATTCCTTAGCAAAATAAATAGGAAAAATATTTCAACAAAAGAATGAGGACAGTATGGGGTGTGGCATAGAAAGAAAACATTGAAGGTCTAAGCACTGAGCATAAAAGATAGCTTTGATTTTAAAATGCAAATTCATGAAATACCTAAAACATTTTAAAATTTAATATATAAAATAAGTATTAATCATAATTAAATTTTAATTATCAAATTTTAATTGTTGGAAAATTTTTAAATTATTGTAACTTATTTAAACAGATTCAAAAATTAAAAAGTGAAAAATAAAGTTATTAAATTCAGTTATAATCAGTTTAACAAAAAACAGCAAAAAACAAAGTAAATAATATGAAATAAAAACTTACTTACGACAACTATTTTGGGTATATTTCAAAAATAGAATATCTAGTTATGGAATGTATATCCAATGGGTTGAACACAAATATTTAATTACTGGGTTAAACAAAAAAAATCCAAGCATTAATCACAAAAGCACCTGTCAAGGTGTGGAAAGGAAGAAGAAAGTAGGAAAGGTAAGTCCCGGCACAGGAGCATCCCTCACAGCTGTTTAAACTCTCATCCACGGAATGATGAGGGAAGAGTTGACAGCCACACACATCAAATTTAATTGAGCTCAAAGAGCTTTTGGCGAAAAAAGAAAAAAAAAATTCAATATCTTAAAATTAAATCCAAGCAACAACCTTCGCTGAGCATAGCTCGACCTACGCTTCAAGGTTCAACCTCATTAAACATGCACTCGCAGGCGCCAGATTCCCCATCGCTTGTTTACGATAGTTCAAATTAATGCAAAAAAAATCAACCCAGAGGAGGGTATAAATTAAAATTACTCGGGTGCTACCAGGGTAATACTTACCCATTCTCTTTTTAGCAGGTTTCTCTCGTAGTTCAGAGTGGTGGTTTCCCATTCTCAGTTAAATGGAGCGCAACACAGGTAATAGTTTCTCTTGATCCACCCAAACGCAGTCTGGAGGTGGACAAGTGTTTTTCTTACAACTTGCTTACCATTCTGAGTCCGGATAGTTCGGATTCGGGAGCAAAGAATGGACACGGCGTTTTTTCAAAAGGCACGAATGTGGCACACTATTTTTCATATGTTAGGATGCTTTTCTAAAAAACTTGCATCATCACACATTCCAGATTCAGTGGTCGGGAAGAGAAAACCTTGATGTGTGTACAGGTAGAACATCGCCACAGAAAGAGCGGACAAACCTGTTTGGCGCGAGGTAGTCTCGGTTTCTCAGCTGTGAGAATATTTTTTATTATTTTTTTTATAAGTATCTTCTTATCGGAGAGAAAACTTTTTTCATCGTTTTTTAATCTCAGCTGTTTTTGTGTAGAGTTTGAAGATTTGTTACTCTTTATTCTCTCTCGCTCTCTGTAAGGTCAAATCTCACAAGGTTTCTTTTCTATACATAAATATGTGGGTTTACACTCGACTAAGTAAGCAGTCAACAGTGCGAGGCATTAGCGTAATCTTTTGTGAGAGAGTATTTGGCGAAAAGGGAAATAAATGAAGAAAATTATAGTAATAAAATAATGTTATTTTCATTTCTATCTAAAGCGCGACTAGAGAAAAACACCATTGGATAATGATATGATTCAGAATAACTTATTTCAACATCAAGTTAGAAATGTATGTATATAGTTGAATTATATAATAATTTAAGAAAACATAATGATTAGAATAATTACTAACATTATCACCTAACTCTTAAGTGGTAATAAAACACTGCGAATATAATGAAACTGGATACCGGGAAAAAGTTACAAACCATGTTTATTGTTACAATTAGCAACTTACGAACATTGTAAAAAAATAAAACATTTTTTCGTAATAATATTAATATAATTATTAGTGCCAAATGAATGTTTTGGGATAGGACAACGTAAAATAATACTAAAAACGTATAATTCACACTGTATTTATTTTATTCAAAGATTTATCTTACACGTGCAGTTTTTTCACACCTTGTAATCGCACAGGAAACTAATCTGAAAGTAATGAAAATATAATCAAATCATTAAGTTATTAATAGAGGAAAAAATTTTTTTTTTCTTNTTTTTTTTTTTTTTTTTTTTTTTTTTTTTTTCCTATTCACATAATTTCTCTTATCACCTAAAGTTTAGAGAATTTGTTTTTCTTTTCTGTATCACACATACATAAAGTATATAAGGTATATAAAAGAAATACATCCGTACAGATGCTTGATAAATTTAAGAAAGCGTTGTTAAATTTAAGAAAGTAAAAACTAAATCTATTAATGCTAAACTTATGTTTTTATTTCCTTATACAATTTAAATAATAAGAAGAATTACAGTATTTAATTTGAAAATTTAAATATTAACTACATATTTAACATAGCGTTTTAAGAATGTAAACGGATTTAAAATTATAATTATTTAAAAGAGTTAAATATGGAGAAAAAAAAACTTTTTTTTTCTTTTCTCCTTATTATAAAAATAATTTTAAATTTGTGGTTAATTCTTGAAGAAAAAAAAATTTTTTTTTGAGGTTTTAAATACTTAACTTACAGAACGTTCACTACTTAACAAAAAATTAAACATCAGATCCGTATAATATACCTAAATGCCGTTCTCGGAAAATTCCTTATTATTACTGAAAAAGAAAGAAAAAAATTCGTTTTTACACTTTTTCCTACCAATGCAATCGAGATTTAATAAATATTCACATGATTTAAAATCACACATCGCGATTCCTATTTGCGCAATTTAAGATCGCGCATCGTGCTCCTTACATTCAGGATATTATATCTAATATCGTGCTTCGTATTCACGCGATTTAAAAATTATGCATCGGAATTCGTGTTCAGGGACTTTGAAAATCAAACATCGAGATTTGTATTAAAGCGATTTTAAAATTAAACATTGAGATTCGTATTTACTCAATTTTAAAATTATAAGTTCGAATTCTCATTCAAGTAATTTAAAAATCACATATTGAGATTCATATTCAGACAATTTAATTAAATAAATAAAATGTCGCATTGATATTTTTATTAATATCTTGCTGAAATTTCAGGTATTTTTTCAATTAAAGTGCTTTTGCACCTAACATTTTTCGATTTCTATTTTCAGCTTTTTTGGTTATTTACCAAACTTATCCCTGTGGTATGAATCAATATATTATTATTATTTTTTTAAATTAAACTTTTTTGTAAAAAATCCATGATTTTCAAACGATTTCGGCAAAATGAGGTGGCGAAGAAAGGATTGAAACTAGTTACAAGAGTTAATCAATGCATACAGAAAGCTTTTTAATTGAGATTTTGTGTTCACAGAAACTTTTTCATCTAAATTGAACTCAAGATAGGAAAGCTCTCATAATTCAATGGATCGAATTTTACAGGTTGTGGCTACTAATTTCGAGTGGCAAAAATCGGAGTCTGTGTAAAAAGCGAGAGTTGTTCAGAGCAATACGCTTTCGTGTCTTATTTTGTTACACATCTGTTCTACTTTACGCTGCTTTATCTTTATGCTGCTGCCTGTGCTAGTTTAATTATTATACTTAAGGTATGCATTTTGGAACATTGAAAAAGGACCTTAGTAAGTAAAAATCAGATGATAAAGAGTGCAAAAGTTATCCAACATAATCACCCCCTTTTTTTAACGTTGACGCACTACACATGCTCTTTGTAATCTGTAACTAACAATAAAAAAATCTATATTAGTTAAATCAATGAATGAAGAATTTAGATCATTTCACCTTGTTCAAGTATAATTTTTTCTTCCTATACTTTAGGTTTTAAAATATTGGAATGGTCGTAATTTTTTCCTTTGGTTTCAATTCGTACTGAATACTTAAATTTTAAACTATCTGACTTTTTTGTCCCTTAACAGAAAATATTTTATTATTTAGATTTTTTTTCAAATTTAAAAGAAAATCGCAACTTTGTTAAATTTTAATTATACATATAAAATATTAATAAACTATAATATGAAATCAAGTTGATTTATATCGAACTACACATCGAATGATATTTTGAAATATATTTGACGGCGAAAGAAAAAAAAAAGAGTAAAATTAATTTAAAAATCCTGAGTTATAAATAACAATTTTATTTTTATCGAAGCTTCCTGTTAATATGAAAAAATAACACAAATAACAATAGCAGTAAGTTTAATTCCAATCTTTCCAGAGATGAAATTAGTTGTCTTCAAAATAACAAACTTGCAGAAACAAGTTATTTTTAAGGAAACGAAATCAAAAGAAAGTATTCAAAACGCATCATTTATTTTTCCTTCAAACTTGCAATTAATTACAATTCAAAAGAAATTAACTTTTCCATTCTATAACTATGCTCATCTTCGAATTTAATTGCGAGATGAATTTATCTCATACGAAAACAAATCTACTATTCAGCAGAGGAATAGTAAAAGCTAAAAAACTTAGTTTTGATTAAATTTTTCTGAATGAAATTGCACAGTTCTTGGTTCTTTTATTTACTATGAATAAACAATATAATGAAAATCCAGAAAACGAGTTTTGGTAATGGAAACTTTAGGTAACAGTAGTTTAAACAAAATGGACGCAACGGGGATGTACGGTATAAGCACGAAAACAGCAATAAACTTGATTTGAGGCCTTGACAAGCTCATGATTAATTTGCTAGTTTTAATATCAGTACAAATTACAGAGAACTTTATAAGTCAACACGAATTTTCCATTAAGCTAGAATATGCACTTCATTTCTTTGTTTCATTAGTTATGAAGATAACCAGGAACTGGTTATCTTCGTAAAAAATGATTTTTTTACTTATTTACTTTAGAAGCAATCGCATTGTCGGTCAAAACTGTCTCAACTTTTAATTTTACTGATTAACAAAACCATTATAATTATTACATTAGTAAATTATTATTATTATATCAGTATTAAAAATGCCTACAATATTAAAATGAAAATTTGGTAATTAGGTTCAATAGAAAACATTTCAATTATTAAAATGAAACAAAAAATATTCCAAAATAGTAATTAATTACCTAAAATAATAAGGAAATCATATTTATGTAAGTCTTTAGGGATTATCATGGACATGGTGGAACCAAGCAATGGATTCGGCTGAAATCGCATATTTCATTATCGTGTAAGCTCATAGTATCAAGTTGATAGCACTCTCTTACGTTATTGTTTTCGTTATTGTTTCGAACTTTTTTTGGAAAAATATTTCAGCGATTTTACAGTTTTCTTGTTTAAAACAAATAAATTGCTATTTGCTTTTTAGCTTTTACTTAAAAGATACTCAGAAGATACCATAAATTTATAACCTCAGAAGTCAAAATAAAAAAAAAAAGAATGTTTCTATTCTTTCTGTAAATTTACTGAAACTAAATCAAACTATCACATTTAAATACTGTTAATCATCTACTCTTAAAGGTCACTAGAAAAAGGGGGGAGGGAACTTAGCACCAGGGAAACTCAGTTCTCAGTATGTCTGAAATCGAAGTTATCAAAAGAAAGATAATGCCCTGAAGGGGCTTAAAAAAAAGATTGTCCCCTTGGAGAAAAATGATTGTCACCTTATGGGTAACAATAAATTGGTAAAGTATGGGTAATAATATAATGGAACAGTGTAATGTATGTATGTGTAACAATGTAATGAAATTAAAATATGAGCCGCTATGGCAGAGTGGTGCAATATCTACTTAGTTTTAAAATTTATGTATATTTTATTAATTTATAAAATTTAAAATATTATAAAGTAAAAAGGAAGAAAAAAAAAAGATTTAATGTTTTCAGTAAATCTCATTATGCTTGCTAACTCCATCCCTAAGAAAATTACTTTTAATATTAATAAATAAAAGCCTTGGTCGCTCAGTGGTTAAAGCCACTGAACTGTCTTTGTGAAGGACTGGTCTTCGATCCTAGGTAAGTTGAAGTTCACCCAGCTTCAGATCGATGGGTACTAGCTTGTCAGTGAAATGAAGGTGGCCCTGGACATTGCTGATCACATTGCCACCATCATACTATTGGTAATGATATTATGGAGCTTCAACTTCAATGACCCTCCTGACTCATAACGGGCTGCTATTGGAGTGCTAAATCGAAATCGAAAACAAAAAATAAGTTAATTTTCCTTTGAGTTCCAGTCGTGTACTTTAAAAACAGAACCATGTTTTCAATCCACCAGTTCAATAATTGTCTTTTATAACCGGCATTGAACAACAGACTTAATTCTAAGTTTACGACAATCAATGTTCTGCTTCGTAGTCATGTAATTTTGAAGTCAACCCAGAAGACAAGGGAACTCCTGGATCAAACTAGCTTTCGTGGAGGACTTTTTGATGGAACTAACCCGCATTTGTGTTACACGGAGAGGAAATCCACGAATAGTCCGAGACAAGAGGACTCTAACCCATGATTCGCCTACCACTGAGGATATTTTGCGTCAGCTCAGGGGTCAGTGCGAGCCGGTTACAGAATTTGTATCGATCAGTCATCGCTTGGATTCATACCCGAATCACCTCAATCAGAGACAAGCGCTTTAACCCTAGCTACCACGGCTTCTCTGTTTCGTTTTTATTTTAAAGTCATTCAAATATATAAAGAATCTTTCTTTCAAATTGACATTCTTATAAAATGTGCATAGTATGAGGCAATTTACCTCCAATGAAATTGAATTAATTTTATTTTATTAAAGTCTAAATAAATTTACTTATGTTAAATGTTAGACTACCACGTTTACTATCTTTCAACACCGCATGCGTATGTTACATCGTAACCAAATGTTGGAAGTTATTAAATGATAAGGCGCAACAACCTAATATTTTCAGGCTTTCGAAAGTTTTGCAGTGCAAAACCTAGTTTGAAAAAGCCGTCATTCCTGTAGGAATTTCAAATACCTCTAATTCAAAGAAGTATCAATCAACATTTTCAAAAATAGATCCTAAACCCAGTCAGATAGCGATCGAACAGTTTAAAATAAACTTTCCCCAGACATGTGCTACAATAAGCTACGCTTCATATAACCATAAAACATTTTTATTTCATTGTGCATTTCATAATCTAGACTAGAGATCGAAAATAGCAATAAGCTATTAAACGATGAAGACAATTGAGAAAGTATGGAAGTAATCAATTCTTAAGTACCGCTTTGGCGTTCACTCACCTTTTGTGTACGCAACACATGTGATTTTTGTAATCCAATTAGATGTTTGTCTTGTCCACCTGTTATCCGCCTACCAGAAATATTTTTCTACACTCTTCATGGAACATCAATTAAACTGCAGATAACTCTCGGTTAGAACTTAAGATAAATAAACTGACAAAACCAAAAATAGTTAATGTAAACAAAAATGAGTTTATTTGATCTTGTGACAATTACCCTGTTTAAAAGTTAGGTTTAGCTGCATTTTCTATCAGAGCGAAAAAAAGGTGAATGCAGACTTAATTCGAAAGATAGAAAAAACATTTGAAAATCATGTAGGAAGACTTTCTATTATGCATCATATTATATTACATATCATAAAAAAATAAATAATAATAACTAAGATAGCTATCATACATACGCTATTAAATGGGACTTATTTCTACACTTATTGCGAACCGAAAGCTCACTAAATTTTTAACTTGAAAAAAATGGAAAAGAAAGAAAATAAAAATGTACTGCCGTCTCATAAACGCCTGAATGGGGAAAAAAAAGCCCTTTTTTTTTTTTTTTTTAAACGAAAGAAAGAAAGAATAGTTATTACGAATTGTGTTTTCTTAATCGTAACTACACTACTTTTAGATGTCAGAGAACAAGAAGAAAATTCTGAGTTACTTCCTATTAAAATAAATTGCCGAACTTATACTTTTTTATCATTACGAACGAAAGGAAAAAACAACAAACAGACGTTAATATTTTTTGAAATTGACAACAAAATTAATGTCAGGCTAAAAAAAAATTCATACCTTATTAAAATATTGTGCTTAACAAATGCAAATGTGTAAGTAGAATAATTAAAATTTGCATTCTACTTACACTTACAGACTTTTTTAAAACATGCATTTTAATTTCTGATTTCCAGAGACATTGTGGATTTTAAAAATGTTGAGCGCTTATGACAGTTTAAAAATTTTATAGGTCAATGCAAAAAAAAAAAAAAGTTTATTGCCATGGAAAAAGTTGGTAGCTCACATTTGATATAAAAGGTTTTTTTCAAAAAAATAATGCGAATAATGTTAAATATTTAAATGTAAGAATATTCTGCTTCCGTTTGACTCGAAAACTTCTTGCATGTTCGTAAACTTGGCTACAAATAGCCTAAAAAGGCGCATAGTGGTCCGAATAGTCAACAGAAATCAGAAACTTGAAGTTAATTGATCTTGAAGTTAACAGAAAGCTATGGAAAATTAATCTGAAGAAAGGAGAAAAAAAAAAACTTTTTTTGTATATTGCAAGCATGCACCCTTACCCTGTAAAACATGAAGGCTTTAATAGTTTTGTAAAAAAAAACATTGAACTTCTAATGCTCATCGCATTATTCAATTCATAACTTATTTGAAAAACTAATTTCAGAAGGAAAAATTCGAAAGTTTGTAACAAGCAATCAGAATAATTATATCTAATATAAATTAAATCCAATGTAAAAAAAAAATCGGTATTTTACTGATTTCCTCTCAAATAATATTTCATTTACAATCCCAATTGTTTTTACAGTTTAAACTTAAGTTGAAAATTATTTCAGTAAAAATCCATTTTCAATAGCAATAAAAACTCTTACATCCTCAGTTAAATTTTTTGTTAAATTGGCTTTATAATAGCAATTATAAATCCCGAAAATTAGTAGATACTCTTTTGTCAAAGTGTTACAATTATTGTTGGTAAGATATCGTCAACATAATCCCTTTTTCACAGATACTTTGGATAGTAACCACAATAACTATTGCAAATCTGACAGCATATTCCTAATTAGTGATCTTCCGAAACCCCAAGAATTACACAACAGTTATTCAAAACGCTTCGATTATTGGCCAGCTTTTTTTCGATTCAGGCCACTGTGCGCCGCCACTGCTGTTTCTGAGAGTTTTCTCCAAGCATGCTTCTCACTTGTCGTTACTCAAAAACTAATGAAAACAAAAACCAAAATTGTGTATATATATTACACAATTTTGGAGATTAAGGACACATAATTTTGTGACCAACGGTATGATTGTGGCAGTGGGCCACAATCATGCCGTATTCCATATTCTTATAACAACAAAGAGCGAAAGTATGTCGTTTCACTTAGACCAATGTTTCCCAAAATTATGACTTTTGTATACCTAAAAAATTTTCGTAAAGCTGTGTACCACTAATAAAAAAATGAATGTATTTCTTTAAAAATATGTTTATGTATACAAATATATAGTAAAATATCTTTTTAGTACAAAGTTTTGTTAATAAGTTTATTTGCATCAGTGAGAAGGATGATATTGTTTTTGCTGTGATAACAGTTACTATAAAAAAAAAATTGCAGAAAAGTTAAAAATCACAACTGACTGTTGACACCACTAATTATTAACTGTTAACTCTGCACAAAATAGCCAATAGAAAATACCTCATCGTAAATTTCCTTTGGCTAGCTTTGTTTCTAAATAAAATTGTTTGAAATTTTCGTTTGTTGCAAGATATTTCGCATAAGAACACGTACCTCAGCTAAACTGCTCCCGTACCCCTGGGGGTACGCGTACCACACTTCGGGAAACACTAACTTAGACTGTACTGTCTAATGTCGCACTTGCTAATGTCCTGTCTAAATCAAATTTTCTATCTAAATTAGCTGCTCAAACAAGAGTTAGAAGTTCGGCGGTGTTCCTATCATAAGGATTAAAATTATTTTGGTATATCCGACAAGGTTATTTCTTGTTACTCTATACTGAAGTAATAAGAAATGGCAGTATAATTATAATTCATTTAGTTCCGTTGTTCAATCACATATTTATTTTTTACGAATTCTTACTACCATCGTCAATGATTTACAAATAATGCATGCACAATTTAATTTTTCGTTAACATGGAAAATTATTTTTCCTTCTTTCGGCAAACTGATTTAATTTATTAGAATCTGAAAAAATAATTACAATTAAAAAAAACATACGGCTTTACTTCTGACGTGTATTAAATTTGACTTCGTGTCAAAAATTCTAATTTGGTAATTAAGAATTATTAAGCAACTTCAATTTCCATCGTGCGAAAACAGCTTTTAATGAAGGTCGTCTTAGTTTAAAATTAAATTTTCATGACACTTGAGGGGAGGGGGGAAGCAAAGATGAAGCTCTTCAAGTATTCGAAGCTTTCCAGGTATGAATATGTACTGTAACTGAAAAGGGATATCTATAACTTTTAAATTAAAGATAATACATACAAAGAATCTTTTAGAGCTGTGTCCAGAATTAAAAGCTCCCTGACGAGATACGTGTTAGGAAAAAATAAATAAATAAAAACACGACGTGGTTAATTGGTTTTATGTTTGGAAAGAAATCGCTCATTTGGCAGTCTTTTGCCTAGCTTGTTAATTACTTGCTTCGTATCAAAGATCATAATAACTAACAAGTGATTCAGAGGTTTAGTTTCGTTAAAAGAGAGTATTCGAATTAATAACAAGATTTTAATGGAAAACAATAATACTTTAACATCTGGAATTTTGATATAATGATTGAAGTTTCAAACAAGATAGTTTTCATCAGTCTAGAGTTCTAATAAAATCGGATCGCATGTTCAAAAATTTAAAATTTCAGTTTCATTTTGAAGGCGCTGCCAACGCCATCTGTAGATTTACTAAAAATCAAGTGAAGAAACTTGTGTGTGTGTGTTATCATCTATGTATCGATATGTTTCTTTTGTACATCAAATTTATTAAAACTAATTATTTTTATCAGAGTTTTATTTAATATTATTATTTCCTCTCAAATTATACATGTTTATTGCATTTTCGAAATTTTTGTTCGTATTAATTTAAATTATAAAACAAACTTAAAATAATATTAAAAAAATTTCACTTTAAAAAAAAAATTCTTATAGTTTACAGTTTGTCCAATCCTTCAATACTCTTGACACGTTCAACAAAATGGGGCAAAATAGTCCCCGTTACATTAAGTCCGAAATATCTACAATGAAGAGTCAAAACACCACCTACTGTAAAAAATACCATCCATGCACTAAAAATGGAATTTGGAGCACAAATCAAATGAGGTCTTCAAATCAGATTACCCGAAATTATATTTAACTTCTACACATGCAAATAGTTAAAGTAAATGCATAAAAAATAATGTTTATTAAGTATACGGTAGAGTACAAAAATAGATAAAATTTCAAAATTTAGAAATAACTTCAGCAAAAATTTTCACAAAAACAAAAGTTTTTTTTTATTTTTAATTTCCTTAGCAACAATTTTATCTTGATTCCAGTTGAGCTTAAAATTGGCTCAATATGGGTCCTACATGAACATGCACCGAGGGACCAATATTGGGATGTCTAGATATTTTAACATTGGTCCTATACAGGCCTTTATCCCGGGCCATTAAAGAGACTATATTGGCTGAAAAATGAACATAAAATATCGAACGAATCTGACAATTCTATATCGGGCCTAATATTGGTTGTAAAATATCGAGCAAATCGGCCAATTCTATACTGGACCAATATCGGAAAAATAACGGACCTTTGAAAACTTATTGAATTCGTGAATATTGGTCCAATGAGCGTTTGAGTTATTTTGCTGCTAGGGTTATTTCTACTTAAATTGAATTCAAAGGAATATAATTTCGAATAATATTTGTAGAGTTATACATTAATAATACAGTTTATCAATCAAAATGCTAAGATTTCCACTTATCACTCATTATTAGCATAGACTATTGCACTATCATTTAAATATAACAAATGTCTCAAACAATAACCTCTCGCACGCAAAGAGAGAGAAAAAGAACAAGAACAATTTTGTTTATTTAGGAGTAATTATAAGCAGGAAGTAATGTTTAAGTCTGTCTGCCATACTCGGTAAAGAAGCATAATTTCACTACAGATTTGTTTTGTTTCATTCAACATGCATTCAACCATAGAAAATATGAGTACTTATGAATACAATTTGTTATAGTTGCAAACAGTAAATGAAGTCTAATTTAGAAATTGGGTAACTTTTAGATCGGTAATTTCAGTAAATCTTGTTAAGGGTTTAGTAATCATTCGAAGAAAGTTAGAAAAAAGATACGATGCATTTTTTCCTACTACATTTTACGATTTATGTATTAACATTATTTATCTTTATGATTTAATACTTATTCAGATTTTATAATTTTAGATTACCTTTATATTTATATATATAATTATTTTTATTTTTCATTTATTAGAATTTATAATATATAGAGTGATACTTTCAAATTTTGTGTATTTTGCCATATTTTTGGAGCTGTTAAAGCGAATCGATAATTTTTTGCACACAAATATATTTATAGCTTTTTTATCCAAATATATGAAAAAAATACAATTTTGTAATTATTATTATATTTTATAATTCAATTTAAGCATGACTGGAAAATTATTAACATACTTATATACATAGTATACATACTTTTTTTACCTCATTTTAGAGAATGCAATTTGGAATGACAAAATTCAAAATTTTAAAGAAATTAGTCGCCTTTTAAGAAATGAAGATTTAAAATTACGACTTTTTCGAAATTGCATTAGTCAGAAACAATACGACCTATTTAGCTTAAATTTTGTCATTTAAAATGTGTAAAATTTGTATACTTTACAATTCAAACATTTAATAAAAATTTAAATAATGAAATAGAAATTAAATAATTAATGAAATAAATTAAATAATTATTAAATTTTTTTAAAACAGAATTATTTTAGGATTAAAATAAGTTTTATACAAGTGTGCAAATACTTTGATTCGCTTAAAATAGTTTTTGTATCAGTTATTATAAGTTTAAATATCATCTGCACTAATAAATTAGGTTAGCCCATACATATAACATCTTAACACGCCAAAATCCGATTTGATCAAAATTTATTCGGATATTCAATTTTTTATCTTGTGTACTGTACAAGTTTTATAAATAAATTCTTATTAGCAAATATCCGAAGATATTCGCAGTACTACATATATGTTTGCATTAATTCCACTTTCTCTCACTCAATCTGTACAGGAAGATTAAAAAATAAGAAGAAAAATGTTTTTTTTTTTCAATTAGAATTATAAATAGTAAATAACATTTTAAAAAGAGTGATGTATGAATAACATTGTCTTAAAAAAAGCTTGGAAAATTGCAAGTTAAAGCAGCGGTTTCCAAATGGTGTTCCGCGGAACCCTAGGGTTCGGTAGGAAGGTCACAGAGGTTATACCGTGAGTTAGAATTTTTTTTTAACCAGTAATGATTTTTAAAACCTATAATAGGTTTGTATATTGTATTCAACCAATATCAACCAATAATCCATTATTTATTTCATGATAAGGTTATTTTTACGAAGTTATTTATGTAAAAATGCAATAACATCAAAATAGGAAATTTTAAATTTTTCCAAGAACAATACATTGAATAAAGTGCCACATGATATGCATTTGCAAATTATTACACACATATTTCTCATCCGACTTTGAAATTCAAAATAACATAATCCAATTCAAGAATAAAGAATTATTTTTCTTTGATAACCTTTCTCAAAACTAATACCAGTTCTTTTTCAAAAATTCTAATTCAGTTTAAATTATTCAACTTCATAGGCAAAAACAATTAGACTTAACTTATACAGCAAAAAACGTAAGCTATAGAATTCAAATGCCTAACATAAAACTAATTTTTTAAGATTTATTGATTAAACAATGAAAAAAATTCATTCACATTAATTTCTAAACTAATTTAAAGTATTTTTTTTTACATGCTTACACCTGCTAATGAATGTGTTTTAAAAGTCAGAATTCTACCAAGAGAAGTCAAAGTAAGAAGAAAAAGTTAGACAAAGAATATAAAGTTTAGGGTTTCGCGGCTGAAAAAAATTGGGAACCGCTGAGTTAAAGCATGAAATAAGTCTTTAATTTGATTTACTCGATGGCGTAAAAGTGGCAATAATTCCAAATTTTCATTCTGAGGTAATATTTATCTACCTAACGGTAGTGAAAGATATTATGAAAACTGTTAGTTAAGTGGTTCCGCTTCAATAAAAAAAAAAAAAATTCCAGAAAGTACTACAATAAATATCGCTGAGGTTGATATTTCATAAGCAACAAGAATTCAACAAAATAACAAGTTTTAAGAAAATTCTTTTTTCTGACCCATTACTATTTGCTACGTGCTATAGTGCAAGAAAGCGTGCTTTAAGGGTCCTATTCAGTCACGTTTGCAGCAATTTAGTAAATAGAAAAGATACGAGCATGCACTTGTATCAAAAACGTAGAATGGAAGCGTAGATGAAATACCCAAAGAATTTTTCGATCAAACAACGAAGCTTCCTATTCAGTGAAAATCTTTTTTTTAATGAAAATTTAAATAAAAATTATTTTTACATATGTAAGCACGCAACATTAATCGAACTGACAATTCCTCATTCGCATGTTTCTTAAGAAGACGTTGGAAGGCGGGAAAATTTTCATAGCAAATTATGTTTTACCTCTATTGGTATTTGGAAATTTAACGAAAAGTGAGTTCAGATTAATCTAGATTAAATCATGAAGTTTCGAATGCTAAAAAAATGTTTTCAAAATATAAAAATGGTAACAAATTATTGTAGGTTTACTTTACCACTCTGTATTCCCGGCACAATTTTCTCTCTCTCTTTTTTTTTCCTTTTTTTTTCATTTTGACGCCATGAAAAAAGAAAACTTCAGCATTCCAAGCTTCCTGGTTTACTTTAGATTTTATTTTAATTTATTTGAAAACTTATTGNATTAATCTAGATTAAATCAAGAAGTTTCGAATGCTAAAAAAATGTTTTCAAAAAGCAAATTATGTTTTACCTCTATTGGTATTTAGAAATTTAAAGAAAGTGAGTTCAGATAAATCTTGATTAAATCATAAAGTTTCAAATGCTAAAAAAAGGTTTTCAAAAAGCAAATTATATTTTAATTCTATTGGTATTTAGAAATTGAAAGAAAGTGAGTTCAGATAAATCTAGATTAAATCATGAAGTTTCAAATGCTAAAAAAATGTTTTTAAAAAGCAAATTATGTTTTACCTCTATTGGCATTTGGAAATTTAAAGAAAGTGAGTTCAGATAAATCTAGATGAAATCATGAAGTTTCAAATGCTAAAATTTTTTTTTCAAAAAGCAAATTATGTTTTACCTCTATTGGTATTTAGAAATTTAAAGAAAGTGAGGTCAGATAAATCTAGATTAAATCATGAAGTTTCAAATGCTAAAATTTTTTTTTCAAAAAGCAAATTATGTTTTACNAAAAAAAAAGAATTTAGGTAAACTTAAAGTAAACTATGAAGTTTCAAATGCTTAAAAAAAAAAAAAAAAAAATCGAAATATCAAAATGGTAACAAATTATTGTAGGTTTACTTTACCACTATGTTATCTCGGCATAATTTTCTCACCTTTTTTTTTTTTTTTTTTCNTTTTTTTTTTTTTTTTTTTTTTTTTTTTTTGCATTTTGACGTCTTTTTTGAAAAAAGACAACTTCAGTATTCCAAGCTTCCCGGTTTACTTTAGATTTTATTTTATAACTGTCGTTGAACAGCCGACCCAAATTTTTGGGTTTACGACTAATGTTCAACTCTGTAGCATTGTAATTTTGAACCTAATCCAGAATACAAGGGAACTCCTGGATCAAGTACTGGGAGAAATTTGCTTCCGTGGAGGACTTTTAGATGGAACTAACCCGCATTAGCGTTACATGGAGAGGAAGACCACGAGAATCTCGTGCGGTTAGCCTGACGGCCAGGGGGCGCTAACCCAATTTTCCATATTTTGATTAAACTTTAAGCAGAGGAAAGAAAATTTGCCGTGACGTTCGTCTCCCCCGGTATAGCGTCCTCTTAATATTCATATAAATAGGGATCGTCAAATATTTCGAGAAACACGAATCGAATCAAACATCTTGGAAATACATAAAAAATATTTTCAAAAGATGCATTCTATGATAACAAACTCAACCGACGCCATTCTTGCAAACTCACAGCTGTTCTAAAAATATAGCATATTATTTACAAAAAAGCATCATTTCCTATTACGACGGAGTCTTCGAAAAACAGATTTAAATAGGTTTTTAAAATATCAAACACGTCTACTTTTAATTTTCCGATCTGATAAGGATTTCTTGAAAATTTGTATGATATAAATTTAACGATCACAGCGCCATCTTGGAACAGACCTGCAAAAAACATGAATGGTGTTTTCTACACTAAGAAGTGCTGCAAGCTTTTCACCATTTTTGTCGTTGGCGACTGCGTTTTTTCTGGTTTCTAAAATGTTTAGCGTTCATCTAGATGAGGAAAGCCGTTTTTCTGCGGTGCAGCAAAGGAAGTTATTTTAAGTTTAAATTAATATTTCATAGTTATTTTAATGATCAGTTAATGCATTAAATTTCCTTTAATGGGATAAATAACTATAGAATATCCTTTAAAGAGAGAAATAATTATTCATTTATTTCATAAAAACATTAAAAATAAATGGAGGCGTTTACAAATATCCTTTATGCTTTAAAATGACTATTCTATGCCAATTTTATAAGAATGAAAGATTTAAATAGTTATTCAACCACGATTCAATCCCAAATACAATAAATATGTATTATCTAGAAATTTGATAAAATTTTATGAATCAAGTGACAAACTTTTATTGTTATATATTAAAATATAACACTCTTCATTACAATACAAATATAATAGAACACGTGTGTGTTTTAAGTTGTGTTATATATGTAAAAGGTATGTTATGAATATTTTTCCTTAGTAAAAATGTAGATTTAAACGAAAATGCCATTTTTAGCTAAGGTGGGAAGCAAACAATCGATATCTATATAATGAATAATTTATAAGATACATATATTTGGATAAAAAAGACGACATAATTGTTTCTTCCAGTTCACATATTTTAAATGTGAAAGACAACAAGATGGAAAATATAAATCCGAGGTATCACTGGATGGTGTAAAATAAACGAATACTATGAATAGATTATGTAATAGAATTGCGGAAATGTGTTATCAGCGTTTCATCTTGGATAATGGTGTGCCGAAAACTAGATCGTAAGCAGATTGTTCCAGAATCAGAAAAGGTGGATGTTCGATAAAAAAATTTTAAAAAAATTCTTCATACAAAACAGGTCAAATAACGAACAATATAATCAATAATATAACATAAAACGGGCCAAATGAACGAACCCGATTCTACGCTAATTTTTTAATTCACAAAATTTTTTGTAGATTTTTCAAACATTAACGAAAAATAAGGACTATCTTCTGTGAATGTTTTAATTAAAATCGAAATAATAAAATACTTAACTTATACGGTCCAAGAACAAAATCGAAAACAAGAATACGTCTAATATATATATATATATATATGAAAGGGTAGCAGTCATGGTGAGTGATGTTAGGCCACGCAGATAGCAGTTGGAAGGCAAAAAATATTTTATTAGCTTCACATAGTATATTTAAGACATTTTCTAGCAAAGGCGGAGCTC
>NC_092204.1:69013842-69014275 GCF_043381705.1 Parasteatoda tepidariorum | reverse complement strand
TACATATATATATATATATATATACTTAATTATATTTAATTATAATTATATACACTTAATAACATATACACTTAATTATATCAGTAGGGATCATTTCTTATTGACACTAAATTTTATTCAAGATCCAGTTTTCATGACGCCAACACAAGTGGCATTTTCGTACCAAGAAAATGACACTAAAATTAAAATCGTTTACAAAAAATCATGTACCATCGATAACATTTTGAAGTCAATTAAGGTAACTACTAAGAATGACCAACTTCCATTAACTTATATACACTTTAGGGGTTACCTCCATACTGTGGAACAGAGGGTGGTCACTTCAGAGAGGTTTCACTGTATAATTATATTTAGTCCTGTTTCAGACTAAAACGAAAATGGATTAAAAGAAATTGATTCTATTCTAATTTCATAATTTAACAAATAGCAACAC
>NC_092204.1:68935329-69013342 GCF_043381705.1 Parasteatoda tepidariorum | reverse complement strand
TATTTTACAGTGGTTATATATATATATATATATATATACTTAATTATATTTAATTATAATTATATACACTTAATAACATATACACTTAATTATATCAGTAGGGATCATTTCTTATTGACACTAAATTTTATTCAAGATCCAGTTTTCATGACGCCAACACAAGTGGCATTTTCGTACCAAGAAAATGACACTAAAATTAAAATCGTTTACAAAAAATCATGTACCATCGATAACATTTTGAAGTCAATTAAGGTAACTACTAAGAATGACCAACTTCCATTAACTTATATACACTTTAGGGGTTACCTCCATACTGTGGAACAGAGGGTGGTCACTTCAGAGAGGTTTCACTGTATAATTATATTTAGTCCTGTTTCAGACTAAAACGAAAATGGATTAAAAGAAATTGATTCTATTCTAATTTCATAATTTAACAAATAGCAACACGTTAGTAGCCTAAGCTTCAATTTATTCAAATCTATGTCCTGTTAATAAATGTCCTTAAATATATTATCTAACAAAAGTGTGACCCACGGGATTTCCTATATTTATTGACATAGCCTTCTGGAGCAACATAGGTAGAAGATTTCTACCACCATGTCTTAATGGTCGTTCTGATTAAATATTAACAAGAGCGAAAGGAAAAAAGTTTTATCGTCAGTTACCGAATCTTTTAGGCATTTATTTCTATTTTAAGGAACTGTGAATTAAAATATAAGCTTAATTAATCTCGTATAACTCAAATTTTAGTATATTGTCGCATACAGAGAATAGAATTTACGCGGCAAGTAGAACAAATTTATTAACTGACTCCTAGAACACAAAGACTGCATTGAAACTGCATTGAACTGCATTAACTGCATTGAAAAGGTAGAATTTACATACAGCGTAAAAAGGAAACGGAAATGGCTTAAAGATCTGTTCAAGAAACTTCTAGGTGGAAGACTAGAAAAAACTAAAATAACTAAACAAACTAACTTTAACTAAAATCTTAAGTTACTTTTGTACAGTTTTTGTACTTTTGAAACCTTGCTCTCCTTTGAAACCTTGTGGAACAGAGAGCGATCGCTCTCTGTTCCACAGTGAAAGGCCCGAAAAAGGAGGTTGGTCATTCTAAGGCAGTGTTTCCCTAACTTATGACTTTTGTGTCACCCTTTCTAAATTTTCCGTAAAGCTGTGTACCACTAATAAAAAAAATGAATGTATTTTCTTTACTATTAAAAATTGCACAAAAGTAAAAAACCACAACTGGCTGTTTATATCACTGTTAACTCTGCAAAAAATAGCCGATAGAAAAATACGTAATCGTAAATTTTCATGGCTAGCTTTGTTTTTAAATAAAATTTTTGTTTGTCGCAAGATATCTCGCATAAGAACGTGTACCCTCGCTAAGTTGTTCCCGTACTCCTGGGGGTACACGTACCACACTTTGGGAAACACTGTTCTAAGGGGTTACCTTCACTGACTACCTGATTTTTCGCAAACGATTTTAATCAGTGTCATTTTCTTGGTGCGGAAATGCCACTTGTGTTGGCGTCATGAAAACCAGATTGATGAATAAACTTTAGCATCAATAAAAATGATCTCTATTAATATAATTATGTGTTAAGACAAATTTACCAATTATAAAAGAACTATTTTAAATAAATAAACATTTAAGTTTTATCTTTAAGTTTGCATTTAATTTTTTATCATAAAAATTAGCTAGCCCTCAAGTTTCCTGAAATAACTTCTCTTTTTTTTTAAATTTGATTTTCAACTCAAAAAATAAATCATTGATAGCATAGTCCTTAGTGCACCCTGACTGCAACATGAGGTTGTAGATCTCTTACAGAGATTGTCAAAAAGAGTCTCACACAAATATTTTGAATACATTTTAATCTACTTATTTATTTTGTTAATATTTTTTCTGTTTTGATATTTTTTCGCGTTTCCCAGTCGTTGGGAAAGGTTTTGATGGTCTCTCCTAAAGGTTTTCTTCAATGCAAAAGTCTATGGAAAATATTCCGTGCCTCCGAAAAGTGGTCGTAAATAGGAGGTCGCTAAATAGAGGGGTTTTTTCCTAGAGGTTTCAGTGCATAAGCGTATCTAATCTCGCCTCTAATTTCAACATATATTATTTTGCAAACATCTTTTTTTTTTTAAAGGATTTTATACTATAACAATGCAAATAAAATAAATTATGTCTATAATATTTTACTTTTAATAGGTATCTTACAACAATTTTACAACATACACAGCTTCAATTATTGTATTAGGCAATAATAAGAATTGAAACAACCTTACCACTATAAAGTGGAATTTTGCTTATTACGTTTACGATGACACAGAACTCAAATATTTTATTACAAGAAGGATTAAGATAGTGATCATGCTTATCTTGTTGATGGGTAAATGCAATATAAATACGAGTGGTAATATTTAATTAGTTTCAAAATGTCTAGTTACAAAAGCTTAATTGCATCAGAATTAAAACACACTTTTAAAGAAAATAATTTAGAATCTATTAAAAAATTTTTTTTTACATAGTACATGCTACTTAATAAAGACAATAATATCGGAATCTGAATCTATACAAGAATCGTTAGAAGCAAATTGAAGTGTAGGTTCATTTTGTGTGGCTGAGTTGGTAAATTCAGTTTTATTGTTTACCATAGCAATAAAAAAGGGACAGTAAAAAATAAAATAAAATAAAAAAAAACATCAAAACAAAGAAAATTTGATTTAAACTATTTACATGACATAAACAGATTTTGCCGCTAAATGTTTATGTACCATTGAAAAAAAGGGGAAAAAAAGAATTCGATAGAAATAGAATAAAACCTAGGGAAAAAATAATCTGGGTTAGACCAACCTGCATATGTTTGGGGTGTTCATCTTCTGACGCCACAGTTATTTACCAAAAAAAATCGTTCGACAACAAAGTTTAAATGCATCGAAGTAACATGTTAAATTTGAAACGAAGACATCGATTATTTTAACACCTCTCCATTGCAAATCAAATGAACAAGCCTCAGCGATGAAAAATAAATTACGAAACTATCTTCAAACCACCTCTCGTCTTCTCACCCCGATATCAACCTTCACAATTCAACGTAATTGGATAAAGTAAACTTTAGTTACATACAGCGGCAGCAACTTTCGACAAAATTAATGAATTCAACAACTGAAGTATAAAAAATAACTTGAAAAATGGTAGCAAGTTCAACATACTACTGTTTCCACAGTAGCAGATTTCATGATGATCATAACGCGTTATCCACCTTTATTTGGTCCGCGTAGCTGGAAATGATGAAGGTCACATCATGCGGCATCTTAGTGATAAAACAAGCTATGCCCCCCACTTTTTATGCAGTAATTAACGAGAACAAGCTAGAATTTTTATGACTTGCCTGATGCTCAGAAGTCCCAAGGCTACGACATTCTTGGATTAATGATATTAAGGAATATAAAGGCGAAAAGCTACCCAATATCAACGTTCGATTTTAGCAGAAATGCGATGATGGACTGATATCACTTAAAAAGTCATCTCACATTTTACATCTTGCTTTATTTCTTGCATAAGTAGCTTCCCCTCCTAAAAAAAACCCTGTTGTGCCCAAGATCTGTGATTTGTAAGCAAGAATAGATAGATACCACTTTGATCAAACTTGGAGAGAAAAAAATGCATAGCTTAGATTTTGAAAAAATACGCTGAACTCTGATGTAGTTATTCAAAAACAGTTGTAGCTGTTCAATTTTAGCAGAAATAGGATCAAGTCTGACACAATGAAATTGGTTATAGCGGTCAAACACAGTTTTCAATTAGTTTATTTAAGTAATATTCCTAAAAACTAGTAACAGAGTAGTGAAGATCCATTTTTAATTCAATATTTTTCATTAAAAAAATAATTGTTTCATTAATAAGTTCGGCTTAGGAAAATATGAAATAAATTAAATGGAAGATGAAAAAAATGAATGAAAAATCAAATAATATGAATATCATATCAGTTAGAAAAGAACGGGACAGAACTTCTTTAGTTGAAGCTAATTTTGTAAATATAGTAATATGCAATTATCAAAACCAGATTTTCTTTCACAAAACAAAGCGTAAATTTGATTATATGATAGAAATTAAACATTTATAAACAGTGAGAATGAAGGAAGTAATGTTACGATATAGCACTGTAATTATGTTTAAAATCACATCAAGAATAACAAATCTACAACAAAAACTGAACTAAAACAAATATTGACCATGCTTACATAGTTTAATCTAAGCCTTAATGCATTGTACAACAAATGAAAAGCTTAACTTCCTTCTTTGCACCTTTCAAATTTATAGTTTATAGCAAACAGCATTATTTACTTAGCAATTTTGTTGTTGTTCAAATTTATTATTTATTTGCTCATTACCAATGAAAGGCGAATGATAACAGTCTCAAAATTGCTATTCTCCTGAGTGTGAACTTAAACAACAATAAGACATGCAACTCCAATCTGCCTTGAATGTAGTCCAAAAGAGAATTGCATGACATAAATGCCATTACGTTCTAACATCCCAATTACGAGATACGAAGAAAAAAGATAAAGGAGCAAAAAAACTAGAGTCATACTTTAATCTGTAACGAACAGAGATACTTGTGAATGAATTTTATCACCAAGTTATCTTTAAGATTTAAATAATGTGGGAGGAGCTGTTATCTGAGAGCTTATTTATACGGAACAGATAATGAAGAATGAACTTTCCATTTATTAAAGTGTCACTCACTATCATGTAAACAAATGATTTATTATTTTTAAAATTTACTTTTTATCTCTCATCCTGAATAAGAAATCGATCAAAACCCAGTACAGTGTTGTGGATTAACTGAACAAAATATAGTAGATTTAGAACATTGAGGAAAAAGATTAAAATTGACAATTTTTTGCATCAAAAATATCATAGAACAGTTCAAATGAATTGATGAATGAATATTGAAAGAAAGTAATAATCATGCATTAAAATTAGCTATAAAAAATTTTGATGATTAATAACATGTCAGGGCTTAGGTTACATTAGTTGCGCACATTTGACCCAACTAAAGCCCTGGATAGATTGAGTAGCGACACGCCGCCATTTTGGTGACTGCAACTCTCAATGTAGAAATATGGAGTTTCTATTCTTAAATGCCGCTTTTTATTGATCAATATTTTCATATTCTTGAAAATAACTGAAATATTTACTATTTATTCCCTTAATTCTTTTTATCTCTCTGAAATTATGTTTTAATTTATTCTATTCAGTGAAAATAATACCTTATCTAAAAGTTAAAACTTTCTCATTTTGTCTTTCATAATCTGCAATAACTTTTTATTTCTCAACTATTCGAAAATTTTTGCAATCGGTTTATTTATGAGGCTGAAAGGGTTGTATGTCATTATGGACATTATTATCAGTTTTCAAAGAAAAAGATTTTTCGCCAATAGTTCAAATCTTTTTCTTCTTAATCAATACTCAATTGTCATTTGGTCTTTTATAATAAACAATTTCTAAAACTGTATGTACAATTAATTAAATTTAAAATGAAATCTTAGCTAAAATTGTAGATACAAATAAACAACAAAGTCGAAAAATATCTTAAAATTGCTGTTTAATTTTTAAAATACAAAATTAAATTAAAATGTCAAAAGTTCAATATTTTGATTTTTATAATAAAAGTTTTCCTCGGCCTCGGTTCAAAAAAATTTTGTTCCAAGAATTATTTAGAAATAAAAATTGTAGGTAATTTGTGTACAGAAAAAAATTTTCCACTGAGAAATTTAAAACATACTACTATGTAATTTTTTAAGCTGAAAATTTTAAATGTTTTAGTTTGAAAACATAATACACATTATTTGCAGTACTTTGCCTTTTAATTTTTGAAACAAGTGAATATTGCTCTTTAAACAGAGTATAATAAAATTATTACGGAATGGAATTGATATAAAAACTAAATTCCTTAAGGTCCCTGAAATCTTAAAGAAAAGAAAGAAAAAGAAAAACAAATCAGCAGCCTTTCAAAAGAGATAGTGTACCCTCAGGTAAAATAAAGGTTTTTAATTTTTATTCAAGAAAATATTGCCATTACCGAAGTATGCCAATTATAAATAGAGGGTGTAGACATAATTTGATAAATATTTTAACAAGTCAAAATTAAAATAATCGTCAGCAATGCAGTACTTATCTGAAATGATTTCGAAGAAAAAAAATTATGTGCTCAAAGCATAAAAAAAAAACATATTTTAAAAGTCTACTACTCGAAAATGCTTAATAAAGCAGTACGCAAATACAACATACGTATTTGTAATTTTAATCTTTTACCTGTATTGCATTACCACTATATTGTTTTACCACCTGTATTGTTTTACCACCTGTATTGTTTTACCACTATATTCATTTATAAAAGTTTAAAATTTTTCTTAATTTTTAATTTATTTATTTATTATTTACCTGTTTATTTAAAATTATTTTTTATTACTTTGATTAAAAAATATTAAATGATTTATTATAATTAAAACTGTATTATGTTTGTAATGAATTTGTATGTTAACTTCATTCTTACAATTCTCACAATTGGAAGAAATTTACTTTCCAAAAGTGAGAAAATAGAACCGACATTACATACGAGCACGTTGAAAAAACTTTCATACCAAACAAATCATTCTTTCTAAAAAATTAGAATTTTAGATCTTCAACAAAATAATGTAAGACAAACAAAAAACTATTTTATAGTAAAAAATGAGCAAAAAATGTTTATCGAATATTTTTTTTTTTTGACAAACTCCATTTGGAAAATGGGACACAATAGGTACCATTTATTTGGAAACAAATAGCTTTTGATTCACAATAGACCTAAAAAAGAAAAGACAAAAATCCAATGTCTCTCTATTTCGCATACCCATATCAAAGGGAGATAGTAAAATGGATGTTTCTGACATAATGCCAAACGATAAAAAGAATAAACGCGAGTAAAGAAAAATGCTGTAACGTAAACAATTTATAAAATATACACAGAAACTTTTCAATAAAAGTCTAAAGAATTCAGTCTTTACGAACTAAAATCTACAAATTCTTTTCCTGTTTACACAGTCGTATAAACAGCAAAACAAGAACAATCAAACATAGATTAAGTTTAGTTTTAAGACTATACTCCAACAATAAATGTCAAAATCTTGTTGCTATATATATTAAATAACTTTGTCGACATATGAACCTTTAGAAAGTGCACAGTTTGAGTGAACACAATAAAATTTAGTACATATGCATTGTGATCTATGAGTTCAAAAATGCTGTTAAAAACGATTGTGTAACTCTCACAGTTACAGTTACAAAATTTCCAAATGGCAACACCCACTTTTTTTGATCAAACGTAATACTTACCATAAAAATCCTAAATTGTAGTCGATACTTTAAGCACAAGAAATTGCGACGCTAGGCTATTGCCATTTTTGCGACCACTAAAGAGATGAAAGTGTGATAAAAAAAAAATCAAATAAATTACAAAAAAAGAAGAAAAAAACATTTAATGTTTTAAAATTTCTTGAAATTTTTTTTATAATAACATTTATTACGTTTCAATCTGAAAAAGTGGATATTACCATTTGAAAAATTTTCAATTTTATCACTGTAACTATAATATCAACAGCTACGCAATCTTTTGTAACGTCATTCTTGAGCGATAGATCATAATACCTATGTACAAAATTTTATTCCGTAACTCAAACGGTATACTTTCAAGAGTCATATGTCGCCAAAGTTATTCTATAATCGCCATTCATATATGTATAAGAGAAAAATGTAAAGAAAGCTAGAAAAAAATTTATTATAAAAAAGGAGAGAGAAAATCGTCAAATATAAAACTTTTTAAATTATTAAAATAATTAAAATGCGAGAAAACAAAATAAGGAAAAGATAATTTCGTCGTCAGCTCACACGATTATATCCGCAAATTAAAGTGCTATTTAATATTGTATTAATATAGCCAAAGCAAAATATACTAATACAATAATGTGTTTCATCTTTGCTAATCTCTCTTCTTCCTTTTTTGTTTCTTTATTGTGTTTAGATTATATCATAATTATATCAAATGGAATGAAAGTGGTAAGTGGTACAGGCAGTACATGCCAAATTATTATAATAATTTATTATTTTAGTATTTAGGANTTGAATTTAATTGTAGAACTGAGTGCTGGAAGCAGCAGTGTATGTGTATGTGTAATGTGTAACGGGCTCACGAGCGAGTCCGTAATGCTGGTACAAAATAAATGAGTATAAAATAAATACAGTCCAATTATTGTGTGTGAGCTATTGATCTGACCAAACTGGTCAGGCAGTACATACCAAATTATTATAATAATTTGTTAATATTTTACTATTTAGGACCCCTGCAACCTTGCATGGATTATGAAATTGATTCAATCAAAAAATTTTATCAAAACTATCATTGTTTAATATTTATACGGAAATAAGAACCAGGAGAAATCCTTTATCACAATTTATTTTAATTTTTACCAAAAGAACTTTCGTTCAATGCCCAACATTTTTATAATTTTGAACATGAGTACATATTGAAACGTCCAGCAGCCTCCGAAAAGCCAATAAGTAGTGCTTACATTTCGAAAGTAGTTAGTAATAACTACATCTAAAGGAATGGTTGTAATTAATTACATTTGTAATTAAGTATTCGTAATTAACAATAAAAAATTTATATTTCCGACCACAGATGTACAGACAAAAAGAATGTACTACCAATCGGTAAATCGGTATCACATAAGATAAATAAAAAAAAAAAACATAAGCAAAAAGTATTACTTTCAGAGTTATTTTATTATTCGCCTTCAGTTTCTATTAATTCAATAAAAAGAGATGAAAGTCGCCATTTAACCTTCTTTCAAACGAACTTAAGCAATCAGATAACAGCAGCTGTCTACATAGAGATAAAACCACTAAAAGCATTCAGTTGAGACAAACACAAGCAGAAAAGCAAGCATAGGAGTGAAAACTCAACAACGGTGGCGTGTCCGTAGGCATAAGAAATATGACAAGATAATTACACTGATAATCAAGCGCAAGAAAGGAAATTTCTATTATCTACACTTGACATCAGCCGCTGATAGAACTGTCTTTAAAAAAAAAAAATTAAGAATTGGAAGCTAAATTATTTCTGTAATGAAACTGTCGATTAATAATAATCACAACAAAATATACACACATCAGGCAACTAAAAGAATAGACTGTTAATTCTATATATGGTCTCTCTAGTGTATGTATTCGATAATAAAAGAATTTTAGCACTATCAGATAGCATCCCACAGGTTTAAGCACGAAAGTTCTATGCAAGGTCTGTAAAAATAGAGAACCAAGACTTTTCTATAGAAAGTGCGCTGCGAAGTACAGCTTTTAAGCGCGCTGGATGTTACATGAAAGTGATAAATCTTTATAATAATAAAATGAGAAATTTAAAAAAATTGCGCATCCCACACATTCATGTACGCATTTTCTTTGCAAGCAAACTACTGAATTAAAATTGTTCTGAAGTAAACATACGTATGAAAACGTGCAGCATGCTAATGAAAGAGCTAAATCTCTCGAATATGTGCATAAGTAAATAAACACAAATTCTCACATAAGTAAAATTGAGTGGCCCGAAAGACTAATGTCATTAATGTCATAAAAAAAATAGATAATGATTTCCGAAATCTCACATTTTTTGAAACATAATTCAAATTCCTAAAGAAAATATTTTTAATTGAGTTGTACAATTAATTTAATTGCGTATTAAAAACATTGGGGGGAAATACAGTAAAGCAATAANACACAAAAAAAATATATATATATATATATATACAATTTAAAAAAAAAAAAAAACACAAAAATTTGAAGGACATCAAAAAATTAAAAAGTAACATTCTAGAATCTAGAAGTAAGAAATCCAGAATATTACTTTTTTAATTTTTTGCTGTCCTTCCTTCACATTTTTGCGATTTTTTTTTTAAAAATTGTATTTTTTTTATTTCCTTCTCTGGGAAGATATCTTCTCTACTCCTCTTTTGATCTTCGATTTCATTCAGGTCAATGGGTTCATGGATCTGGTCTGACTTCGTCAGGCCAGATGAGGATAAGCAACAACAACAGAAGTAACAAATAAATGTGATTTCAGAAAAATAATTCTGATTGTTTTTAGAAATAAATTATTTTTTTAAAGCGTTCAGTGCCTGCCATTCGAAAAAAAAGTAAATAAATAAAAATAAATAAAAATTTAAAGCTGAATTGAATCAATTTAAGATAAATAAAAAAACAGCATAATCGCTTTAACAGTGGTTAAAAATTTTTGGAAGAGCAAAAAAAGCAAAAGAGAAAATTTTATTTCATAGCTAAAAAAGATACTTAAAGTGCTTGAATTGCTATAATTAGAAATTTAATTTTAATCTTTGAATGTATTACTACTTTATTTGAAACAGGAAAAGCTTGAAATAAAGGATATATTCAAAAAACAAAATAAAACCAGTTAAAAACTCACAGAAAAAAGCCAAATGAATAATCGATTGGCCATTGAAATAATGCAGATAGTAAAGCAATCCAAACTAAACTATTTTTTAATTAAAAGAGCTTATATACTCACTTAAAATAAATGAACAAAACGACCAACATTAAAGGCAGAGACAGTTAGGGGGGAAATGTCGATGAAATATTTGTAAAATGCTGGAGTCTGAATATTTTCTACACAACTTTAACTTATTATTGGGTCTTTAAAAAGCAAATCATTAAATATATTCTCCAATAAATTATATTAAAGCAATAATAGAGAAAATTTTGGGACAACTGCCATATAAATGAATTTATTTATTAAAAGTAAATTAAGTAAAGCTGCTGAATTTTATAAAATCAATTTTATACATTGAAAACTTCCATAAAATATAGGGAAAGACAATTTGAATACTGCAGTTCAAAGGCTATGAAGCTTCTTTTAACTCAGATCTGAAACAAAATATAGTTAGAATAGATAAAAATAAACTCCCGAAGTTCTTATTTAGAATGCTAAAACGATGGCAGAAATCGTTTAATAATAAACTATGAATTTTTAGTCGTAAAATAAATAATTTATTACATCAAAATTACTAGTAATAAACTAGTAATGTTATTTTTTTAAATTTGTTGCTCTGAAAATAATTTAAAATTCGATTGCATTGTTAAAAATGTAAAATTAAAAAAAAAATGAGTTTCGCTAAAATCTTTCTTTCAAAACAATCTGTTAAACATAATTGATATTTTTACATTATTTAATTAACAATGCCATTAAGAATAATATTTGATCATTAAGATTTCTTCATAATTTTTACTCAATAAAATCTGCACAACTAGGACTACTACTATGCTAGGGCTACAACTATACTATTTGCTTGCAGACTTTTGTTCATTTATTTATAAATACACTTTCCTTGTGATCTTAATATTTTTTAAATTATACCTAAAACTAAATAATTTATACCTAAATCTTTTTTAACTAGAAAACCTAATTTTAAGCATAAGAGTGTTTCCTAAAAAATTAACTGTAACTTACAGATGTTTGTTTATATTATAAAATTCTTACAAATGTTCAATGTTCATCAGTTATAACGAATTTAAAGGTCAAAGATTTTTTTGAAAGTTTTATAAAGTAGGCTTCAAACTGGATCGAAAACCGGAATTTATTAACCTCATCGATTAGTTAATAAAAAAAAGTAACTGTTTTAGTTTTTTTTTTCTAGTTTAAATATATTTCATCAATAACACTGGAGAGCAAATTTTTTGTTCCATTTATACAAATACTTGATCTTGCCTAATTCAGGAAAGGGGATTCCAAATCGAATGAGTTTTGCTCCGAAAGCTACAAATTTTTTTCATTTCAAATGACATTCTTCATTCATTTTTTTGTTTTTTTTTTGGTCAAAATATACAAGTTTAAAAATGTTCTATGTAACAGGGGATCGTGAAAATGTTGGGAGTTCTATGTAAGTTAAGGCACATCATAAGACCGTTCACAACAGGGGAAGTGCTCCTAGCAGCCGGGCATGGGTTCGGATGCAAAATTAGTCCTAATGTGCCCTAACACCCCCTAGAGCAGTGTTTCCCAAACTTATGAATTTTGTGTACCCTTTCTAAATTTTTCGTAACGCTGTGTACCCCTAATAAAAAAATAAATGTATTTTTTACTGTAAAAAATGCACAAAAGTTAAAAATCACAACTGGCTGTTGACATGACTAATTATTGGCTGTTAACTCTGCAAAAAACAGCCAATAGAAAAATACGTAATCGTAAATTTTCATGGCTAGTTTTGTTTTCAAATAAAATTTTTTGAAATTTTCATATGTTGCAAGATATTTCGCATAAGAACGCGTACCCCCACTAAACCGTTCCCGTACCCCTGGGGGTACGCGTACCACACTTTGGGAAACACTGCCCTAGAGGTTTGCGCAACATTTGCACGACCCTGTTATACATAACGTTTGTAACTTTGAACATTTCGACGAAAAAAAATAGACGAAAAATGTAATTTTAAAAAAATGTAACTTTAGAGAAACATATCGCAGATTTTGAATCAACGATATGAAAGCATCCAAAATCTTAAAAAACCTCATGCAAGAGAAAAAAAAGAAAAGAAAGAAAAGAAAAAAATTTGTTTCCCAGTGCAATCATAACATTCTCTAATTTCAACAAAAATAAATAAAACCTTTCAATGGAACTAAAAATCAGTATGTATCAAAATAATTGGCAGAACAATGCATAACTATCATTCAATACTGAGATTTTAAATGATATGAGTGAACAAAAAAAAAAAAAAAAAAAAAAAAAAAAAAAAAAAAAAAAAAAAAAAANAAAACATGTAAACTAGGCATTGAAAAAAAAAAGTAGAAAAAGGAAACTAGACTTTCTAAGCGTGAAAAGAAAATTACCTGTAAATATAAATAAACCATGAAACATCGAGATCGGTAGTATAAATATCTAATCTAGAAATCGAAAAATATCGAATTGCAAGAAAAAAAATATTAAAGTAATAAAATGAATCTTTAAAAAGAAATTAGTAAAAACTCTTCGGCTCCGTATCCATTCAATACTTTAACTAAAATCAGATTTCTAGTGTATTAAAATATAACAATATGAAATATGACAACAAATCAACGATCAACAGAAAAAAATATGTAAATAATATTTTAAAGAAAATGTGGAAGTTAATCTAACTTAAATATCTTCATGATTTATTTTTGGGCTAAAATAATTCCAATAAGCAACTTTTCCCTCAATTACTTGCATATCTATATTAATAATAACACAGATATTCAATAAAAGACATGAAGTCTTCTTTTTATATCACCATGGCAACGATTGAGACACGTTGCCATTGATAAAAATAAAAAGGGAGAAAAATAATTTACTTAGTACAAGGAAACGCTTATTATCCTTGGATATTTACGTCAATCATACTTAATCTTTAAAATCCCAAATAAGAATTAAATTAATCTAAAATAAAAAAAAACCTTAACACAAAAAATGAATTTAAAACATAGTACATTATTTTATCAAAATACTAATTTTATTTTTGACTCAGATCAATATTACAAAGGGCTTAAATCATAATTAAATTTACAGTTTGGGCTTCTGGCCAACAAATAATCTTAACAGATTTTCATACTCAATTAAATGTATTTTTTTATAACTTTAGATTCTTCTAAAGTAATATGATTATCGTTAAAAAAAAATTTTTTTTTTTTAAGAGTCCTAACAATTTATTTTCGGTAGATTGCTTTCATATGTATTTAGTAAAGCATTTTTTTCCTACTTTTAATTAGCCAGTATATAACATTCAAATATTTCAAATTTCTTGTAATTTAGATCGAAAAACCATAATTAGCATTGACAATAGTTTGTTTTGCAACACAAGAAAAAAAATAGCATTAGTGTCAGGCATAGATTAAATATGGGGGGGGGGAGGAGAGATAAGGAATTATATCATTTCCTCTTTTTTCTTTTCTTCCTTTTTTAAAAAACAAATAGAATGAAAAACAATGTTTCTCCGAAAAAGAAAAGATAAGATTTACCGATTAGACCAAGACGTAAGAAACTAAAAATAAATTTCTATTCACGCAGGACTTGAAAGCTCTTACTACTATAATTTATGCAACTTATTAGGTAACTGTCCAACTAACTTGCGTAAGTCAACGGCTTCATTAAAATTTTAGTTAATTTACATGCTCCCAAGAAATAAAAATATGAGTTAAAATCAGAGGTGTTACTTATTTTTATAACAGGGTGGTCACTCAAATTAGGTTTCGAATTTCACTGAATTTTCTAGGTAAAAGTCAGATTAAGTCCCTGAATTTTCCAGGTAAATTTCAGGTCAGCGTGTTTTTTTTTCTTCTTTCTTCTTATAAAGTGTGTACAAGAAAAGCGTTAATATTATACAGTATTTTATTTAAAATTTTATTTTTTAAATAAATCATCTTGAATAAATAATTAGACTAAATTGATTTTAAGCAAGATTTTGTATTTTATCTCTAAATTTTTAATGTTTTGGTACAACATTAATTTTTATAAAAATACGATAGATGTGGGGGAAAAATATGTCTAGTTTATAGAACATTTTGCCTTTATTGAATAAAAATTGTTTTAATGTGTTACTTATTTTATTGCGTTATGTGTTTTAGTAGTTTTTGCACAAAATGTATCTAAATGGCAAATTCAGAGTGACCCAAAAAACCTTGGATAAGTATTATTTAATATATTTTCACTAAGCAAATTAAAGTAATTCCAAGTGATTATAATCAATAAATTTTTATATTTCTTTTGATTTCAATATAAAGCCATCTTATACTGTGTTTTATCCAAACATTTCTCTTTATAAAATTCATTGATCATATTTTCCTTAAACCAATATCTAAAGTAAAATGTTTAAATAATGTTGTTTGTTTTGAATCAGCATTATTATTTTAAGAGATATTCAGTTTTCGTACGGGGGATGGTGAGCGGAACCTCCTAATAATAAAAAATGCCATTATTTTTTATTTAATATAAATTTTAAAGATATATAAATATATGAGACAAAATTATAATTGAAAAATATGTTTTTAATATAGTAAATAAGAAAAAAAAATTACAAATATATTTTCATTGTTTCCAACCTTACGTCTTTCTGTGTGTTATTAACATTTACTCTTCAAAAATTAATAAGACATTTATATAGTAAGCCAGCTTAAAATAAGCTTACTTATTATGCTACTTGAATTTTTTGAGCTAACATGAAAAAATTTAATAAACTAAAAAGAGAAAAAAAAATATTTAAGAGATGATTGATATTGATATTATTTTGTATTAATTTTGTTTCGTTTACAGAAAAAAAAATTGTTTAAAAAAAAAGAGAATAATACATATACAAAAAAAATTAAACCCTCTGGGGATAAAATATATAATTCAAGGTGTAAGAACATGAAAGAAGATAAAAAAAAAGAGCAGGAGAAAAAAGTGTAAAAAATTACACATTTCTATTGAAGGAAAAAATTTCACTAAAGTCTAAAAATTTAATAAATTAAAATAAATATTTTCAATTAAAAGAATTTAAAACTATGAAAATCAAATGTTCAACCATTGATGATTTACACAACAAACCGGAAATAAACCTATAAAAAAGGGAAATTATCCACAACCTAGTCAAGGCCATGGCAACTTGCTGTACATTAGGAACAAAAAGAAATAACAATAAATAATGATAAATGCAATGCCAATAATTTCACAAAAGCTACTAATAATCTGTAACGTAATAGGTAAGCACGCTTCGCTGAATCGCTGTGTAAACTTCCGCTTTTTTTAGGGTTAAAAACTTGTTCCGCTTCGGCACTTCTTTGATTGATGACTCTAGAAAATTCTGACATTTTTAAGAACTTAAATTTTACACGGACATGAAATGATCATGGGAATAAAAATAGATTATTTTTAACTCCTAAGATCCCACATTAAATTTAACGACGCCAATAAATAACTAATTATACTGCGCAAATGGTAATTTGACGACACCTTAGAATGCAATAACATAAAATACCATTTTATGTTATGGACAGGAATTAAAAGGAATAAGGATGCCAAATGAAATTAAATTCATAAGGAAGTTGAAGAAAAAATTCTTGAAAAAATTAGAGACTTAAGAGTTGTAAAAAGTTACAAAACAAGTTGTTTCAGCACCAAAGCAACAACTTTAAAGGGCAATAGAACATGATCAAATAAGCACATTAGTAAAAGAACATGGGTCCACAAATGTAAAGGGCAACTGCCACAGAGGACACTGTTTTGAATATAGTAATAAAATATTTCAAAAAAAAAAAAAAAAAAAAAAAAAAAAAAAAAANCGAGAATATTTGGTTGGACGGTAAAAAAAATAGAGTACAAAATATGATTATTAACATCGTGATTTTTTTTTACATTAAAATACAAAATTTAAAGTAGACCAATCATAAACAAGATTAAGGGACCATCTACAAATGATGTCGCGTTTATAGCAGAGGCAGTTGATGAAATTATGACAGAATGTGACAAGGGGAGAGGAGGAAGTTACAAGTATGTCAACATACATTTTTGTTAAAATAAAAACACTTAAAATCATTAGATAAAATAATTTTTTTGTATGCTGTAATAACACATGTTGTAAAATAAACAATATATACACTAAATAAATATATCGGTAAATAAATACCAACAATTAGATGCGTTTTGTTTCTGAAGTGTTAATATATCTTTATGTAATATAGCCTCACAAGTGGCAAGAGGGTTGGGGTATGATGAAATGTGAGACTTCGTAACTAAGGGGAGTCATATAAACAATCATTATTTTTCGAAGATACAATAATAAATAAAGTTCAGAATGAAATAACCTATACCCTTGATTTTTCTTAAATTGTTACCATACCATAAAAAATAAATAAGATGCAAGTAGGGCTAGATTTTTAAAAAAAATGAAATTTCTAACTAAAAGAAATCAAAAATACTGTAGAAATTATATTTTAATGCAACTTCAACTTACATGCACCATGAGCGCGACAATAAAACCTTCTTCGGTACATCCTTCACTGATCAATGAATTGGGGAAAAATGGTAAAAAGAGTATTTTATAAGGGATGTAAGTTTAGAAGGTTATTTTACAGCTGTTAAGAAAGTAGTATGGTTTCCTTTTCCAGTGGGGTGCACAAGGAAGACGGGGGGTATATGACATAAGGGAACAAAGCAGATGTTTTACATCAAATACAAGGAAGGCAATGATGGTACAAATAATGGTGGTAGTGTGAAGTGTGAAGAGACAGAAGACTTTAAAGGGCAAAAATAAGAATACTATATAAAGGGATAAATTTACAATCCATAAAATGATTAAAGTATACATCAGAGCTTTATCGAAATTGATTGGGAAATAGGCTATTATATTTTGTAAGGTACGGTGTTTTAAACTGCCGTGATAAATTAAAAGGCATTAAAGCATTTCTGAAAAGGTTTAAAAAATACCCTTTTTGTTTATGGTATCACAAAATTGTAAATTCAATGTAGTGATGAGTTATATTGATATTTACAATGGCTTGAAAATACGGGAGAGCTGAAAAAGTCAATGTTTTAGAAGTGATTCAGTTTATCGTACAGGCATGGGAATTAATAACACCATATGTAATTGCTAATTGTTTTCAAAAAACTGAATTCTCTGATGGAGTTACAACCGAAGAGTATGACTTTGAAGCTGAAGATGAAATGTCAGATGAAGAAACAAATGAAAATTTTGATAATAATTGGAAGTCGCTCCAAAAGAAACTTAATTTCACTGCATCGTTTGAAGAGTATGTATCAGTTGACGACGAAATTTTGCCTCGTGATATGCTTACATTAGAGGACATTTGTGAAGCTATAATTGGCACAAAAGAACTGAGAGAAACTGAAGAAGATATTGCTACACCTCTTAGTCTTTCTAATGCCAGAAAATGGTTGGAAACTTTTCACAAATTTATTTACAATCTTGAAAATGTCAATGTGCTCCCGAAAATGTTCAAATATTTACAGCAGTTGGACAATTTTCACTTAAAGGTAGATGGTCGATTAAGTTCTAGTCGGATTGATTTGACAAATGCATAAAAATGTTTGTACACCATGCAATTCAAATTCTTCCGACTATTGTTAAATAAAGTTAAAAGTAACCATATTTCACAGATTGCGGCTATTCCTTTCCTCATATTTTGATGATCAGAAATCTAATTTTGTCGGGGGAAAAAATAAATGTATATTCAATTATTCAATAAAAATACTTTGTGTCCGATTTCGCAACTTAAAATATAGTCTACTCTAACTAACTAGCATAATTGAGGTCAGTCCCTCAAACCATTAAGATTGAGTCCAAATATTTGAAAATCCTAGCACATTTGAACATAAGTTATTCAAAATGATTCGTTTTTTTTTTTAAATTGCATTGTAGGACTAAACTATCAATTTTAAAAATCCACCCACTAGTTTTTAGAAGAAAAAATCTTTTTAATTGTTCGAAGAAGCTACGTACTCTTAATAACATTCCTAACCATTCTTTTCAGGAAAATAAAATTAATTACACAAAAAGGTGATTTAATAATCATGTAAATAAACAATACAATAGTTGTGTTATAAGAATAACTTGTAAAATTTATTCCAAATAATCATATACAATAAAAATGTTATTTTTGTAACTATAATTGCCTCTAATATATATAGTACAGAGAACGATAGAAACACCCATGCCTTCCCCGGGATTCGAACCCAGAACTTATCTGATGAAAGGTACCTGAGTTCCCTGACCCCAACGCAGTCCGGTCGGCGCAGGTAATATCTTTAAAATAGTTAATAGTTCACCAAAAAAGATTTCCTACCTTAAAATCAAATAAAAGCTATTCTGGTTTATTTTCGGATATTTCATTAATATCTGTTAAAAACATATTATTCAAGGCAATATAAAATCCTTAAAATGCATCCTAGAAAAACCTTAAACACTTGGGTAATTAAGTATTTTCCTTGAGTGTCTGGAAACAAACCAATAAAAAAACACTCTCTATGAACAATTTTTAAATCATTAATCAACAAAACAAAACTAAATCCTCGTCTTCCTTTGAAACCTCTTTAAAATGTAAACGACGGGGGGAACACAATACAGTAAAGTCTTTCCATTTATAGCAGAACCACATTGATTGCTACGAAGTTACAAATTCCGAAGTGAAACATTCGTTACAATAATACCCAGAAAACTGGTTCCAACAGTTTTTCTATCAACTGTTTTTTGAAAATTCCAATCAACCGTTAAAGTGGAGACTATTTTCGTTTCCTTCTTAGGTTCATAGTTAGGTGCAATGATTAAAATGAAAGGAAAAATAAGAGGAAAAAGCGTTTCCCTTTTAAAATTAATTGTGCTAACTAATTGAAATTGGATTAATTTAGGGAATAGCTTACACTTATATATATTTTTTCGATCAAGAACTTAAAACTTCTTGCTGTTATGCTCGATTCAAAATTTTTATCTGCTAATGTTAAACATTTCGGCTGTAGTTGAAAAATTAATTTTAAAAAAAATCCTGCTCGGAAAATTTTTGTTTTATTTTGAAAATCTGATAAATTTATTTTTATTTAATGTTATAAATATTTACTAAAATACTTACTGAATACGAAGAAATTATTAAATAAGTAAATCAATGACACAACAATCCATTTGTGTTCTTTCCGTATTTCCTGCAAAATCTTATGGACATAGTGAAAAACTTTTGAAACCCATTTGAAAAGGGATGCACCATTGATAGAGAATTTGACACAATACAAGCTGCTACTAATTGAAAAGAGAGGGGGAGGAGGAAAGTAAGCTGACACATCTATGCGGAAAAAATAATTATGAGTTTATTATGTTGCATATCTCACGATTTTGAAGTCCATTTAAAACTGCCCCTAAAAAGAACTGAAACAAAACCAAATATGCCTCAAATATTAGAGATTGTTATGAACAAATTTTAATTTCGCTTTTAGTATTTAGAAAAGTAACTGAAATCTTGTGTCGACATTAATATTATTTCTACAGCATTTATCCTTCATAATTAATAATTACTATTGGCAGTGATAACCAAATTCATATGCTCTTTGGTCGAAATTTTACTAGCTCTGAGCGAGCACGTGCTAAATGACTAGATGCATCCTAAACAGTAAGAAATATCAAATTAATGAAATTGTAGAACGAAGTTAACAATCAAAACTAAATAATGGTTGCGTTTTTTTTTATTTTTAAGTTCACATAACTATTAAACTTTCCATCGAGTCAATCATTCTCGGTGTTTCTAATTCAGACATCGAACTATTATTTCGCTGACGGAAGATAATTTTGAGATTTTAAACAAATATTGGTCACATAAATAATAAATAGTTTTAAAAATAAAGCAAAATTAAAGACAGAAATTATATTTATTTAAGATAATAATAAGCTTTATATACAACATACCCTAAATGTCCTTTATATCCTAAAACATTTAAAGTATTTTTGCATGTATTGATAAAATCTGCAGATGACTTTCAGAAAAATTTAGAGACATTGTGAAAAAAATTGTGTGACTTGCAAATCGACCAATCAATACGGAGCAAACAAACATACGCATCGGGTGAAACGAGAAATTAAATAGTACGCCGATCCTTTTCCTTTTCAATTGATAGAAGAAAATAGAACGAATATGACAGCTGGAGAAATTAATGTTTAAACGAAAGCCTCCATAACTGTGCACCTGAATTCAAGTTATTCGAAAGAAAAACAGTAAATAAACAACTTCTGTTTATTTAATAAAAATTAATAAGTTGCTCAGAAAGGAAATAAAATTTCAAATATCTTGAAAATTCAAAACCTATAAAGGTTAACTTAATTTTATAAAAAATTTAAGGAAGGATCATTTTTTAATTATTTTCTCATTTAAATTTAATGTTAAAGTGAGAAAAAAAAATGAAAAAAAAAAAAAAAAAATGAAAGAAATTATTAAAAGTGAATACTTCGGTAGGCAACAAAACTTGTTTTCAAATATAAACTTCTCAATAGTTTTAAACATTTGAATGTATTGAACATAAAGCGCTTTTACAAAAAAATAAAAACCTGAAAAAAAAGGGAAGAAAATATGGAGAAGGGAGAATATTTTAATAAGAAAACAATGCTGTGGTGGAAGATTGTTCCATCTTTTATTCTTATGATTTTCTTAATTATTGTTTTCCGCAGACATTTTTAAACAGAAAAAAGAAAAGAAAAAGAGATTTATTGCTGAAACTCGTGTTTAAACTAAGTAAAACTTTAAAAAAATTGATAAACAAATTCGTAATTTACAGGCTTGTAGTAATGCGAACTAAAAAAATAGCAACAACAAACTTAAAATTGTTACTGTTTAGTGATTTTTATTAAGGAATTATTTAAATTAAGTCCAAAAGAATTTCTATGCAAATTGGAATTTATATGTAAATTGGAATTTATATGTAAATTTTCATACACATATGTAATTGGTCATAAAAATATTTTATTAAAATTTATAAATTTCAGTTTTTAAAAGTTTTATAAAATATAATCTTCATTATGATCCTTAACAATATCTTAGTTTTTCTTTCCATTTTTAAATGAAAAATTCAGCTAATCCATATAAACTCATAAAATAAAGCCCCCTTACAACAGCTCAAAGGGGTGATGGAGGTTAAGGCTACACGATATCGAACCCAATGGCACATTGGTGGCAGGGTAGTTAGCAGTGCACATTGGCAATCTTAAATTTCCAGGCAATGGATGAATGGTACAATCAGAACCCATTGGTACCAAACTTGTATCCATCAATCTGAAGTTAGATGAACTTAGTCTCTCTAGTTGGAATAAAATCCTAGTGCTTCACAGTAACAGCTTATTGCTTCAATCACTGTGCCGCTGCTGCTCAAGAAAACCTTATTGACCCTTTAACACAGATGGGACAACAGTGTTCCTTTCATATATTACTTTCCTGATGCTCTAATTACAAGCAAAAATATATTTTATTCATAAAAAACAGTCTAATAGTTATTAAAAAAATTTGTTAGATTATCAGAATTATATTTGTACTAAAATATAAAATCCAAAAAAAGTAATTCAAATTTTTAATTCACGTTCAAAAATTTATCAATGATTGATTTCGAAAATTAAAGAAACTTCAAAGATAAACAATTGTTTCTTTTAGATCTAAATAACTGCAAATAAGTGCAAATTTGAAAAATTATTGCGTGGAAGTGAGCAGTATTTAGAAGATACCTTTAACACAGAAAAAAACACCAGTAATTCATGACCATAAATTATTAAAATGCTTAATATATTATTTTTTCTCTCATTTTGACCTAAATTAATACAAAATAACGAAAAAAGTGAAAATTATGTTCTATAAAAATTCTTCGTTAAAGAGTTAATGAATAAATTTTAATACCTACACAATTGCAACAGAGTTAGCAAAAAATATTTAATATAAGAAAATTGCAACAAAAATTAACAAAAAACAGTAACCCCATTCCATTTAAAAAAGCACGTATTTGTAAATATACATACACACCACAATTTTATTTACAAATTATTAAAGCGTACTTCTACAGTACTATACTATAGTAATTTCATGTGTTCTAGTTTGGGTAGTTTCTTCTCTGTAATAGGGGAGCAATAACTGAATTAAAAGAAAAAAAAATTATTTTTCTTTAATCAAATCCCTTGAAAACATACCCCAAATGATGAATTATATTCAATAAATTTTTAATAATTTACTTAATATTGTCGAAGCTTAAATGGAAACAAAAATTACTTTTAACAGAATAAAACGATTTAATGTAAATAACATTTATCAAAAATAATCAACGAATTTTCGAAAAACGTCCCATTGTACATAAAATAAATGGAAACTAAAAAACAAGGTTTGATTGATTGGATTGTACCAATGAACTGATAAATGGTACCAATAGCAAAAAAAAAAAAAAAAAAAAANAAAAAAAAAAAAAAAAAAAAACTCTATACAGTGCATAAAGCTACTCATATTTTTCAACCTACCTTTTGTTTGCAAATTTAATTCAACTTTGTTTAAACTCTTGCCCATAAACCACTTAAATATTTTATTTTTTTTTTGCCTGTTTGTAACATTTCCTTTTATTTTCTGTTTTCTTATAACTTTTTTATTAGTTAGATTTAAACAAACTAATAAAAGAGTTTTATTAGTTAGTAATAAAAGAGTTTTTCTAATAAAAGTTTAGATACAGGCAAGCGAAATACCTATCTATATAGTGCATAACTCAATGACAATACCCAAGGCAACAAAATCAAATGGTGAGTGTTTCTATTAATAGAGCAACACTTAAAATTATGTAAAACTTGGGAATTCATAAATCGAAGCACATCATATGAAAAGAAATATAACAATAAATTAATTAAAGTTTATAATTCAGTTATCAAAAAATGTAAGAGTTTATTACTTAATAATTTAGCTTGTAAGCTAAAATTTTTAATAAAATAATAAGAATTTAATAGCATTTATAATAATTTTATAGCCATACAATTATGTTTAGTTTTAATAAATCTGTACAGAAAAAAATACAAATAGAAACAGAGGAGAGATCCATAAAATAAGATAGTAATATATATAGTTAGCTCTGTGTCTGCGAGTCAGCAAGCTGAAGTGCTGATCTCATTAAAATTGAAACTGAAACAAATCTGAGGCTAAATGCAGATAAATCAAAGAACATTATAAACTAAACCTGATGAAAAAATAAATAAAACATATGAAATAAAAGACTACCAGAAAGTTTTTATGACATGTATTCTACATTTTATCCAAAGAAATTAAATCATTTGAGAGTTTGAAAACAAAGAAAATGCTTGCAAAGATTTGAAAAACCAATGAAATAAAAAAAAAAGCTCCAGAAGATAACCTTACATGCATAAACAATAATTATAAATGAAATAAGTTATCAAGAAGTGTAAGAAACTTGTGGAACCTATGTTTTCCTAAGATTCAAAAATTAAGAAAGAATTTGGAAGAAAATTTCACAACAAAATTCAATTAAAAATTTTCTTTAGAAATAGCAGGATTCTAAGGGGAAGAGTTTTGTACAGTGATCTACGGCAGAATAGTTGCCACTATTGGGCAGGGGCTTGCAAGAAACAATTAAAAAAAAAACACCAGAGAAGGGGTGAATTGTAAAATTCATAGCCACTCCAAGCAAACCATTTAAAAAAAAAAAAAACATTTAACATACACATTAACATATGCTAAAACATAAAAAAAGTTAATTAAAAGTTAATTTATATATGGGTGAAAATTTTAAAACTTACAAACATGTAAATAAAAATAGATTTACTTTTTATTACTTAAATTGCATAGATCTAACAATACAGATCTCATTTATGACTATCATAAAAATTATATTGAAAACTTTTCTTATCAGTGAATATACCACACCATTCGATTCTACATAGTACAATCTAGCTTAAACTAAAATAATCATAGTTTTAAATTGCTCTTAATCATTACAATTGGCAGACTTAAATAAAATGAATCTCTATTTTATCAAAACATAAGAGCATCTTTATTTAATTCTATAAAAAATGTCATGTATCAGTAAAAAAAATCAGGGTGTATCTGTACTTATACCTATAATCGCTTTGCTTTAGCAATTTCTGGGCAGTGCTAAGCTAGAAACTAAAAAACAACAACACAGATGGAGACCAACCAGACAAAGCTCTTCATTGTTTTTCCTTAAATTTTTCAAAACTTAAAACTCTTCGGACCCTTGGCGATTGTTGTGAAAGCGAAAAGGTACCAAAATGGAAAATTCTCAACATTCCATCAAGTTATCCCTAATTAAACTTTATTCCAATTCGTATGCAAGCATTCAGTTTTTCTAGGTTATAATTTTGCATCTCAGTTCGGTACTCGCACATTAAGAAGAAAATCATGGATACCAAGACATGCGACCAATGACGTAAGTGTCAACTGATCGTTTATAAGCAAGATGGCATGCTGAAATTGAGCAAGTTTCCCCACATAAGTTAGAATATTAATTAATGTGAAATTAACTAAACACAGTGCCGTATCGCATATCAAATTTGCTATCTTTTACTTAACTTAGATTCATTATTTATGTATTTTATTGTAATCTTAATATATTTTTATTTTCTGTACCTGGCAACTAGGATACATAACTAGTTTGTTTATATTCTAATTGTGCCATGCCTGTTTTTTTTATACGAAAAAAATAGATAGTAAAAGAATTGAAATCTTTGTTAAAGAATTAATACTTAGCAGGCTTGGCATACTCGAAATAGAATGGAAATAACAGTTCCTAATGTAAACAAATGCCATGTTTCTACAACCAATCAAGATTGAGATACCCATACTCTTCACTGGCATCCTGTTGTGCATTTATTGTTTCTACCACACCAAAGTATTTAAAGAGAAATTTAAAATTACTTTTAAAATCATTCATAAAAGCCTTATAGCAAATATTTTTACATAAATTTGTTATCAATTTATGGAAAAGCTTAAGGGGGTAAGCAGGCTGATAACAAACAATTTAATGTTTCTTTATAATTTAACCATATAACACACATAGCTATATAAAAACGAAACCGCATAGCCATGCAGTTAATTCGTAGAATGGTTATTTAATTAAGAAGTGGTACTTAAGGAAGAGTACTTAATTTTAGTAACCAGAGGAATTTAGAGATTTCTCTTATTTTTTCAATGTTATCTTATAAGCCTTCTTAAAACCTGAAAGCTGGAAACACTATGTATGATTTCAAATAATTTAACTCAAAAATTAAGTGAAAGGGGAAAAAAAACATGTTGACTTCAAACATTCCGATAGGATCCTTCGAAATTTAATCATGAAAAATAAACAAGCTGAAACAATTTAAATGAAAGCTTCTTTTCTACCCATAATTAACCAAGAAGATTATGATGACTACATGAGTAGAAGTAAAAAATTAATTAATCTGCAAAAAAAATAAGCCAACAGTTCAACTTTTGCTAAATGTCATGATGCACTTCAAAAGTAAAAATACCGATATATATAAGAGATTGCAATTGAACTTATCACCCAACACGCAGGAATTGTTGTCCTAAAAAATTGCAAAACAAAATTGAGCTGTTTTGCAATGCAGCTGTAACACACCTGTCACTGAACTATTACATTTCAATTTTATAAAATAAGAGAATTATGATTACCTGTATGATTTAGCAAACGAGTTTGCTAATTGCTCTGTCAACACAGCAAAAGAATATTATAGGACACAACCACTTTAGTACAAAAGATTTAGAGCGGTAGAATATCATAAGCAAATATTAATGTAAACAATATCGGCAAGCGAGCAGAGGAAATTCATTTCCAAAGCCAAAACTTTCTCGATTGACATTGATCTTCTCTAAACAGACAGACGAACGTCGTTCACCTCAAACTGTTTACTTCACTTGAGATCATTTCCTCCATGGAGGGAAATTAGTAAATGCCCCACCCACAGCTCTTACTTTCGTTTAGCAAAACTGGCAACTCAATAATCAAAGCAATCGCGAACTGCTGCACGCCCCGATTCACTCGCTCTTTGAAGGAAAATGGAATGCAGTGACAATGGTTCCTAGGCCCACTCGCACTCGCGCAGCATATGATTGCCAGGAAAATATTTTTCACTAAATTAAATTCTCATTCTCCCTCAACTGCGATCGAAAATTTGTGAACCTAACAGCATTCAGTGAGAGTGGCCAACAAGTGAGACAACTACTTGCGCATACGTGAATCACCCGACGAATCGCATTTGCGGGTAACTCCATTAATGCACAGCAAGAATGTTCCTGAAAGGAACTGTCCAACGCATGTGTGACTCGCATTTAAATGAGATCACACGCAGTTGAAATTCTCCATACTGCTCATAAAATTTCTATGAACTTTTCCCAAAATAAGGCATGTGGTAGCTCAGTGGTTAGTCGTTGTTAATTTACTGTTGTTGTTGTTCATTTACGTCGCACTAGAGCTGCACAAAGGGCTATAGGTGACGGTCTGGGAAACATCCTTGAGGATGATCCGAAGACAAGACATTCAATTCGAATTCATTCGAAGACATCACAATTTTGATCCACTGCAGAGGGGATGGCAGCCCCGATTCGGTGACCCAACGACCTGCACGCGAAGTCGAGCACTTTACGGTAAAATAGTTTAACGAGAACCAATATCGCACACCCTCGGTCCCTACGCAGACTAATCTAAGTGGTCATCCACCCGCACACTGACTGCAGCCAGTGATGCTTGACTTCGGTGATCTGTTGGGAACCGTGTCTTAACGATCAATCCGCTGCTGGACAGCTCAGTGGTTAGAGATCAGGCATGTTCACTGTTATTTTTTAAAGTTCAAGGGAAATTTGTGGAGAGACGTAGTAATTGTAATAATTGTGCGATTGGGGTGAGTCTTGCGGAGACTTGATGATTACAGTCACCATCTGCTCCTCCGATTTAATTTGTAGTAGTGAAGTGTAATTTTAGGTTTACTTCAATGTTTTCATTAATTGATTATTTTATTGCATTGCAGTTTATTCTTTCCAAAGCCCAATTAACTCGATTTTGTTACAATTTGAAACATGGCTTATTCTATGTTAAAATAGTTTTTTTTAGCATTTACGTTAATATAAATCTTTCCTGTGTTTCAGTTACTTTTTGTTAAATTTTATCAATATTGTTCATTTACGTCGCACTAGAGCTGCACAATGGGCTATTGGCGACGGTCTGGGAAACATCCCTGAGGATGATCCGAAGACATGCCATCACAATTTTGATCCTCTGCAGAGGGGATGGCACCCCCGCTTTGGTAGCCCGACGACCTGCACGCGAAGTCGAGCACTTTACGGTAGAACAGTTTAACGAGGACCAATACCGCACACCATCGGTCCCTACGCAGGCTGATCCAAGTGGTCACCCACACGCACACTGACTGCAGCCAGTGATCTGCTGGGAACCGTGTCTTAACGATCAGTCCACTGCGGGACTTATCAATATTGTAACATAGACTTTAAAATAGTCATATATTCGAAAAAATTAACAATACAACTCAACTTAATTCACAGGATTTTATTAAAATGTAATTGAAATATGAAGCAGCAAGCAGAAACCCTAAAAACAAAATGAATGTTTCAATTAAAAAAAAAATTATAGTTTATTAGAAATTTATGAGAGTTTGGGGAGGAAAAAGTCATTACAATTTATTTGCAAGTTTTTTAATATATTTTGTTAAGATGGTATTTGTTTTCTTCCTTTCTTTTTGTTGCTACATATAAATCCTTTTTTAATATTTTTTTATCATGTTTAAATTTTTAACCATGTTACTATTATTTCCTTTTTAAATTGTTTAGCTTTAAAAATCAAAATACATTATCATAAAAATTATAGTTGCTTACGTCAATTTATATAAATAGTTTTGTTAAAATAAAAGCAAATCGTTAAATTCAGGAACAACAAATACGCATTAGTAATATAAATATATATATAATTTACAAATATACACTTATGGTGCTGCAGTGAATGAGTATATATTTAGTTTCCTAAATTTTCTCAAAAATAGTTTTGTCAAGTATAAATAATTCAAAAAAAAAAAAAAAACTTAAAAAGAATAAGTGAAATTATCTTTGAAATCGAAGACCAAGTTTTAGGTTCAAAGTCCTCCCCAAGGCCAAAATTTAAAAAGATAAATGTGTCGCTTTAAAGCCATATTGAACGCTTTGAGCTTGAAAGTAATTAGGAAAAATAATATTAAAACTATTATAAAGTAGTAATTAATAAAAAGATTAAGAGAAACTTGTATACCTTTGTTTTAAAATTACTCAAATTTTAAATAACTTAGTTGAACAGCTGAAAACATAACAATTCCAAATTATGACTTATTATTATAACAACCTTCTCATAACTCTTTAGATATATTTTTAGAAACTATTCAACACCTTTTCTTTTGAACAATGAGTTTTCAGTCGTATCTTAAATATCTTGTCGCTATGGCACAGTTATTAAAAGGCACTGGACTGCATTGTGAACAACTGAGGTTTAATCCTCAGTGGTAGCTTGAAGCTTATCCAGCTTCAGATCAAAATGTATCAGCTTGTCTAGGAAGTGAAGCGGTTTGTGCCCAATGATGACCACACTGTAACCTTTATCTCTCCCTTCATCACAACGGGTTGCTGCAGGAATACTTCTATACAAAATAAATGTATATCACAATTGAATTTGTACCTTGCATTTTATCTAGCACCATGTCTTGTGGTTAATTGACTTAGAAATAACCCTTGAAACAATCACACTATTTGCCTTAGCAATGTGAAATGTTGTTTTATCAGGTGCTGTCATTTTTTAACACTTTCTACTTAATGCATGTTACTGTTAGTAACCGAAATTGATGGTTGTAGATTTTTGCTGGTGAATGTCAACAATCAATAAAAATATATATATATATATATATATATATACTTATTGCAAAACAAAATATGGTGACATCAATTAAAGATTAAATTATTCATTTCATTAATGTTCCAGTCAAAACAAAAAAATTTTTTTAAAAAGAGAAAGATAATAAGGGTAGAAAAGCATTTAATAAAATTGAAAGCATTCAATGTAAAATGGTTTATTAATTTACAAAACAATAAATAAAATTATCAGTATTTTATAAATAATCTCAAATACAAAATATCTAAGATGATATGATTTCAGTTAAGCCATATTTCTGCAATATATTGATGGTATTTTCATGAGAGCTAAAATAAAGAAACATAAAAAAATTAATAAAGTTGGATTAAAATATGTTTAAAATTCAAATTCAACACAAACAATAAAAGGAACTTGTTTAACTCTTTGCTTCCCGGGGTCTAAATTTCACTACCTCCCTTAGATTGCCGAAACACCCAAGAATTTGTTTGATAACTTCCCTATCCTCTTTCTCTGCAAGCTATGATAGTTAACTCACCTTAACAATACCAAGTGCTAAGAAGTTGAAACTGGAGACTTTTCAAGGACCAAAAAGTATTGAAAAAAATATTTGCTTTCCGGTTTCTTTAATTTTGACCCTTTTTGTAAAGAAATAAGTAAAACTAAAATCAATACTTATTAAAAATACACACCTTCTCAAAAATTTTTTTAAGCAGGTTTGTTTAACAGAAAAAGTTTTTTTTTTAAATCTAGAGACTATTTTTTTACGAATCATAATTAGATAATCCTAATTAATACAGGCTAAAATTTTTAATTTTCTACTTAAATTGTTTTAAGAATATATTTAAAAATATTAAGTAACATTTGCACTCAATCTTCCTAACTGAGAAGCTCAAGATTAAAAAGTATTATTTTTAATAAGTAAATAGAGAAAAATATATTCGTCACATGACATCTATACTATCGTTATATATTTTTTTAAAAATACAAAAGAAAATTTTACACATATATTAATGAGAATATTAACTATTAAATAATTAATGTTAAGCTGAATATTTTGATGATTGAAAATGTTGACATTAATAGCATTTTATCTAAACTCAAAAGTAAAATTAATGATTTTAAAACATATTTTAAAAATTAATGGTTTTAAAATATCAACTAGATGATTATCATACAGCAATAATTATTAAAATATAGGAGTACAGGTTGCATGCATATAGTTGAGAAATACTTGTCAAAAATTGATAATTTTTTATTTTAAGGGATATTTCATTAATTGAGGCCTCTTATTAATTAACAGTCCAATAACATTTTCTCCATATACAAGTCAAGTAATTTGTTTGGAATGTGTCGGATGATCTTTAGGATATTCTTTAGAATAGCATATTATATTGATTAACAAAATTCAAAATTAATAAATAAAATTGAGAATAATTTAGAATTTTAAAGATGAAGATATATTTATGCTGAAACTTCCAAGAAATCGAAACAAACAATCCATATACAAATAGAAATCTACATATACATAAAAGCTTTTTCTTTTCGAAATGAAACAAGATTTTAATTTGAATATCATAGCAAGTGACAGTGAGTCGTAAAGAAAAAAAATCCTTTCATCAGATATGAATAATTTTTTCCTTCCTCCTTTAAATAAATAATAAATTGTGACGGTATGGATTCTATTTCGTTACGGACTCTAAAATCCTTATTATGTGCCACCTGGAGAAATTCTAAACTTAATACTGATTGTATTAAGTGATTTTTCTATTTCATTCTTTTTTCTCAAACATTTTTAAAAACATTTAACAGTACCTTAATACTTTTGTAATAAAATAGATTATTTTCTCTGATAACTAATATGGCTTGCTTTATTAATCACGGAAAAAACACTAGCAGGAAAAAGTCAGAAAATTGAACCTCAATTAGTTATCATATAAATTTAATGCCTGCTTCCATTCGTGCAGTTGGACCTGAATTTAATTAAATTAATTAAATTATAGTTATTAATAATTAGTTGAAGCAAATTATATATTTTTAAAAATTAATTCATTATATAGTTTAATTTGAAGTTTTAAAGCTATTTATATAATTGAAATTTTTAATTCAATTATACAATAAATAGTAGTATTGTTATAAATAATGTATCAATAAACAATAATCTCTCAATAATAATTATAATCAATTGAATAATAGTAAATAAATTATAAACATTTGAAAATTATTTTAAAATATATTTCGGGTATAAACCTTAAAATTCTCTTTATTTTTTCTATTTTAAAATCATATAACTTAACAGTTTTATCCATTAACATTATTTTAAATCACACACTTAATTTACTACATTTCAATGATATCAAATTATTTTTTTTTAAGGAAATTAAAATCATAGAATAAAAGTGTACATCGTTAGTGATCGATTTTTTAACTTCATAAAACAATATGGAAAGTTTAAATTAATTTCAGGACATTGAAACTTTATTTTTTATAACTTAAATATGTTTTCAGAATGATTTTTTTTATTAATGACGAAAAAAAAATTAGATCCTTGTGCAGTTAATTAATTTAAGGAATTTTATTTTTTTCAAAAATATTTTTAAGCAAATAGTAGTTTGTAAACATCAAAACTGGTTTTAGGTTAGAGCAAAAATTTCGCAATTATACTAAAGGCTTGATTGTGCGTACATTCTTCAGTTATAAGCAATAACCAACTGCTTAAATTATACTTTACAAAATATTGCAAATTAAACTGGATACATTGTCGTGGAAAATTAAACAAAAATAAAATCTTTTAGAATCATTCTTATCACTAATTACAAGAATAAATAAGGTCATTTTTTTCGAAATGGGAACACTTAAAAAAACAGATCAATGCAACTAAAATGTTTTTTGGTGAACAAATGTTTAGTTCAATAATTAGTTGCAAACGAAATAGCAAATCTGCAAACTAAATGTTTACAATGTCAAATATGTAAACTTATATAACAATACTTGCTAATAAAAATCGTAATGTTCAGTATTATCGTCGCAATGAAATAAAAATGACAAAAAAAAATCTCTTTCAATGTTAAAACCACTTGTATAAAAACACTTGTTCACCCACTGTTTTATTTTAAGTTTTTTCCGTAATTTTTATATTTATAGAAAAAAAATTTATTTCCTAAAAACAAATCAATAAAATATTATTAGGTGTCTCATATTAGCTACATACACTGACTCACTTAAATCCTAGACTATCTCTTATATTAGATGCTCGATTTTAATTGTTTTAAATTTAAGCTAAACTAAACATATATAGAAGTTTATTTACTCGTTAATTGCAGCACTACTTTTTTAAAAACTGATAATATAAATGTATACATAATATATACATTTGTTTATGTTTTTAATTTAATTTTATACACTTATATGGGCTTGTGTGCTCAATACTATGTAACAGCTTATAAATATAAGGACATAAAGGCACAAATTAGCGATGGAAAGCACAAGCTAGAAATATAATGGGATTTAAACCAACTACTTCCAAATAAATTTGCACTTTCGGACTAAAAATTATCTTACAAAAAATTTTATAACATGCTAATAATTAGAAAAATCTTAACAATATAAATGTTTAAACTTATATTTGGCAACACTTAATTTCTCTCTTTTTCCGACAATCATGGCAAAAATTTATACAATGAGAAATTTTAAAATAAAAGAGAATATTTTAATGTTTTGAATGCTAAATGTGTACGCAATGATTCTATATTTTAAGTATAAAAAAAGCACAACTCCATTTTATTATCATATAAAATAACAACATATCTAAATTAGCCTCATCATTTTGAGTGTTTCATTTTAGCTTTGGAGAACCATATAAATTTTACGTTAAATAAATTCTACTTGCAATGAGAAAGTACGCAGATACTTTCAGAAGTTAAAAGTTCGTAAAAAATAAATAAATACTTCTATGATAAACTCAAGTATTGTTGTATTTGTATGCTTCCCTCTTTCAAAATTTTGTTACGAAAAGTTCCCAGAATTTCCCTTTTTAGTCATCTAAACATTTAATAATTTGTCTCGCAATTATTTTCTATACTGCTTACATGCTATTATGGCAAAGACTATTTGTCATAAAAAATCTTTAATTTCAACACAAAATATTCAAATGCAACAAAAAAATATTTTTATTTTAAAAGATCTTTGAAGAAATAATCATTTTTGATTTTTTTTTTAGAAATAGAAAATATATTTTATAATAGAATATCCATTTTTTTGTAATTAAAATCAGAGTTACTCAGAATAATACTATCCAGTCCTACAACAAAACTTAATTTTATTGATAATCCCCAATATCAAAGAGGGTTCTTCAGAAGCCATCCTGCTTTTATGACTCTATGGTTTCTTCTACCTGCGCATCTAGGGGGGAAAAGCTTGCCAAAACTCAGGCGCTGCCTCGGAAATCTAGATGGTCAGGCATTTGAGGTGCATTGGGATAGAAAAAGTTAAAGAACAGTTAAAGCATATGTTTTCTTGTATTATAAACTTGCTAAGTAGTATACTTAAGCTTTTAATACTCATTCACTCATTCAGAAAAATTCTAATGCTTAATACTATAATCAGAGTTCTCCTTAGGAATGAAAAAGGGCAGGGTGAAAAGACACTCACCTAATAATGCAAGAATTCATCAAAATGTGTAAATTTATGTAATAACTGAATTTGATCCTCAACAATTTCTAAATTACCCTCATAATATTTTATGTATATATTTCAAAAAGTAAGTCTCAGACAATATCAAAACATCAGAAAAATTCTCGTTTATAAAAAATTAAAGGCATGCTATAAAACAATCTCTAAACACAATTTTTTTCAAAAATAAGTAAACTAATAAAAAATGATTAATTGATAAACAACTTTTTTCTATAATTGAAATTGAAAACTTTGAAAAAATGATCATTAAAAGGAGCCCCCCCCCCTTTTTTTTAGAAAAAAAAGAAGGTACATATTTAAAATTACTTAAATTCATTAATATACCTGAAATACCCTGATATATATATAATATACCCTGAAAAAAGAGAAACTTAATAATTTAATCATTTGAGAATGAACCTAACAAAGTAAATGTTTGTAATTAAAATCAGAATTAAACATATAAACACAGATAATTTTACCAGTGTGTAATTATCATTTAAACAGTGACAGACATATATATATGTGGCAGCTTATTTTTACAAAAAGGGCAAAGAGGGAGTATTTATAGGGATCAAAGGGCAGATAGGACGAACTGCCCTTTTAAAAACGTTTAGGGAGAACACTGCTATAGTCAAGATTTATTTTTAAACTTGAAAAATGTTTTAAAACAATCTTGAAAAATGTTTTAAAACACGAAAAGTCTGAAGCGTTAATATTTCTTCTTAAGGTTTTATTGTGAAACTGAAATATTGTGAGAAGAACATTTAAGCGTTTAAAATTTAAATGCCAATAACCTAATGATTAATTATTGATCTAATTATTACACTTAATACAAATAAGCATTAATTTTAATTAAATAATTTGCTGTTTCTTTTAAAATTATATCAAACTAAAAATTAATAGAACCATGCAATTCAAGAACCCATACAAAGATTAATTTATAGTCTTAAAAGTTTACAGTTTGAAATTTTTTTTCTTCAGATTTTTCAAAAATTGAAGAATAGTTTTTCTCATATTTTTAGACCACTAACAAATATAATAACAAGGGACACTAAGAGAAAAATCATGCAGATACAAATTTCTTGGATATCTTAAGATAAAACTTACCATCCACTTCGCCAAACTTTAAAATGACCTTTAACAGAAAGATCTATAATAGTTGATCCAAGTCTTTTAGGGTCTACTTGTCCAAGAATGCCACCATCAACTATCAAATCAAGTGATGGCCACAGCTCCTTAAATTCCTATTAAATTCATTCATATAACTAAATTTAGTTTTTAAAAAAATTACAGTTTAAATGAATCTGAATATAAAATGACAGTAACACTGAAGCCACGCTTTTATAATTTTATATTTTTTAACAATATAAAATTTAACAGTTTAAAAAAATTTTTTTTAACAGTTTTCGTAAACTGTATAAGACTTTGTTTTATGTTATACATAATATAGCTAATATATATTCAACTTCAATATTAAAAATTAAGAAAACTTAATAGCATAGTTTCTAAAGCTTTTTGGATAACCACCCACTTTGCAAATCTGATATTTTTAACACTGTACTCTTAAGTGCTTATTTTTAATATAAATAATGTTAATATTTATGATTCGATAGATGTTCGTCAATTTTACTATGTTATTAAAAATCATTAAATTATTTTTATACTGATTTCAATAAAAAGAAGCTCATTTGCAAAAACATTTACAAGTTTGCTTTAATTTAAACTTCCACAATTATATGTCACATTAACTTTTATATTCTAAATTGCAAAGAATTAAACATACTAAATTTGCAAAGAATTAAATATACTTCAAATTCAAAAATAATTAAATATACTTAAATCTCTTGAGTTAAATTATTTATTTATTGACAAATAAACAAAAAGACATTTGTTCAACATATTGTGCTATATTTCAAATAGTTATCAAGTGTTAGTCATAATCAACAAATTATTTATAATTAAGATAAAATTCTTGATCAAAGACTTGACTGAAGAATGAATTGAGTTTTATTTTTTCATATGTTATAAGTCTAGTATATTTTAACATATAAAAGGGAAATATTGACAATTAAGATTTCAATTATGGTGTGCATTACTTTTTTCCATAACTAAGTTTACTGTCTGGTAACTATTAATATGTTAGACAGCTTTGATGAATGTACAAGTATGATGTTTAAACAAGATTACTAGACTACAACATCTTAGTTTTTGGAGAATGAGTTATGCAAGGAGTCAGTAAACCCCTAAAAAAATAATCCTTTTTCTTGTTTCAATCAAAATAAAGTAAACTTAAATTGCAAAACAACACACATTCTACAATATGCAGTTTGTATTAAAAATCAGAATAGAATAAGATTAGAATAGAAATAAACCTTGATTGATAAAGAGCTAGAAGATGAACTGATGTTAGCACTAGTAAGAGCTAGAGGTTCAATGCATGATGATGCTAAATCTTGAATGAATTTACACTTAGGAATCCTGATTCCTATAGTAGGCCAATCAGGATTTAAATTTGGATTTAAGTTGGGCGTTCTTTCCATAACTATAGTAACAGGCCCAGGCAACAAATCATGAAGTAAACCTTCGGGGAATGTAATTTTCCCCCACCTGTCATGAGAAAACTATTATTAGATATTAAGAACGGAAATGTGTGGTTTGATTAAAGATATTTGTATAGAAAAGTCAGAATAAATGTATTTGTGCAGAAAATACAGCTTGCTAGTTAAATTTCCTAGATTTCAAAACTTTATATCTAGGAATCAGTACTTTTTAGAGAAATCTTTAAACTGAATTAAGCGAGATAACTAAATTAAATAAATCTGTGAAACACTAATTTTTTATACAGTCAAACCACTAATTTCCACACATTTTTTTTTAAAACACAAAAAATTCTGAAGTGCTTATGCAATCGCTATGAGGATAACAGGAAAAATCCTCTTTTAACCTAAAACATTTCTAGGTGGTACTTAAATTCACAGAATATTTTGGGTTACCCATAAAGCTCCCCCCCCCTGAATTTCTGAATAATTTAGAATGCTTTCACTAACTTCAAGCCTTAAAGATTTTTCTTGAAGCCCTAATAAGAAAGAGACTTTCTATCAGACTGAAAATAAGTTACCTGAATCATTCATTCATAAAGAAGTAGATTTGTGAAATATCTGTGCACATATAAGTATAACCCACCCATAATATTTGAAAGAACTTTGACGGTGAGCATTTCATTCTGAGTACAGCTCTTGAAGTGCATGCTTGAAAGAATGGTTGGAATTATGAGTGTAAGAAAATGGACATAGCTAAAAATGTGAGTTTAAAAAATGGACATAGTTCAAGATATATGTTCAAGAAAAAACAGCTCTAATTGTGTGTTTAAGAAAATGGACACAGCACAAAATGCACCACAATGCACAAGTGTTTAATCCTCCAGATTAAAAACTAAATGAAGAAATGCATACTTATTTTCTCTTGCTTTTTTAAACACTAGGCACACTTATTAAGGGGCATGCATCTGAACTTCAGGGCTGTGATGGCTGGGCTTACTACATATATGACACATCAAGCATCTCTTTTTGTATTCAGAATAATCAACCATAAAGTGGTTTAAAAAAATCTATATATTTTTACAACATCAATTTAATACCACTATTATAAATTTTTAGAATCTGTGATAATATCATAAAATAAAATATTGACACCAGAATAATGAATTTATTTGAAATCATTAGTTTATTTTTTAAAAAATGAACAATTTTCACAAGAAAAGTTTGAAAAACAGAATCAAGTGTTAATTTTCTTTTTTAATAGTTTTGTCCATTTTCTTAAAAAAGCATTTTTAGCTGTGACCATTTTTTTAAAAATGCATTCTAAGCTATGCTTATTTTTTTTAAACAAGTATTTTTAGCTGTGTCCATCTTCTACACATCTCGATGTGTGTTTATTTTATTAAACACGCATTTGAAGCTGTGTCTAGAATAAAAAAGTTCTCCAACAACTCGATAATTTAATTAATCGAGAAGAAAATTCCATTTATTAGGGGTTGCTGAAAGGTTTATTTTTAGGCCCCCCTTTTTTGGAAAAAAAAAAAAACTTTTTCAAAAAATGGAAATTATTTTAGGAAAATTTTTGAATTTAAAAAATTCAGTTTTAGCAATCACTATATTTTATGTTTAATATCAAAAATATTTAAAAATAAGTAGATGCAGTAATTTGATACAATACTAAAAAAAGCTTTTACACATTTTTTTTTTTACAATGTCTTGTTAAAAAATGGTACTAACATTTTATTCTTAGCTTGATTCTAGTGTCAAATAAAGAGTTGGAGATAACTAGATGCTCCCAGTATAACACATATGCTCCTCAAAATTTTTTTAAATTAAAGTGAACAGCATAAGAAAAACTTTTATTTGTTCTCCACTTCTAAGTTTTCTATAATTGTACTTAATGAACTTTTCAATGATTGAATAGTGACCAAAAACTATGAAAAACTTTTAAGATTTCTAAGTGTTGAAGCTTAATTATTCACAAAATTTTTATAGATTTTTTTTCAATCAAATATCAACTGATCCACGAATCAAAAATTAACTTTCATGATGCTTAGTAATACAATTTTATTTTTTTAAAAACAAAATCTCCATTCAAATTTACTTGTTTAAATTTTTACTCTTTTTTCCTTTTCCATTAACATTTTATATTTATTAGTATGCAGTATGTAAATGTGTCTCTTTGAGTGGAAACTTCCCATAAATAGTTTCCTATTTAAAGTAAAATTTAATGAAAAACTTATGGAAAGTATTTTAAATTTTAGTTTCACAGATCACTAATAGTTTAAGAATTTAATTTTGGGTCTAATTTGGAATCTAATTTAGTTAACAAAAATGATTTGATATACTAAAACTAAATTAAAGAGAAGACTTAACCTTTTAATTTTAAATTAAAATTACTCAAGACAAATTAAATAAAATTGAAAGTAAACCATAAGTTAGGAATTGGATAGCAGAGCTGAATGTATTTAAAATATTTCTAATTTAAGTAACTAATCAGCATCAAAATATAATTTATTTCTTATTTCAAATTTACATTTAATTTTTGCAAAGAAGAAAAAACTAGTCATATCCTTAAAGTCACATTTACTTTTGGTGGAAAATAATGCAAAAGCAAATGTGTAATTTAAAAAAATAATGATAGATATACACCAGAAAATGTAAAAAACAAATACATCATCAACAGGACTAAAAACTCTAAAATATTATTTTCGACAATTTTAAAAAAAATTAATATTTAAATGAATAATTAATGCCAAATAAAACACACTTTAAAGCTAAAAGCTCAAAATAAAGTTTACTTAGGAATGTCTTCTATAGATCCAACACATATGGATACAGGTTTTTCACAATGCCTTCCTTTGATATCATACATAGAAGAGACTGCAGAATCATTTTGAGATAAAACAGCAATTCCATAAATAGTGTCAGTTGGAACAGCAATAATTTTTCCTTCTTTAAGTGCAACAGCTGCAGTCTTCACTAAAATAAAAAATACTTTTTAGTTCGCACATAAAAAAAAATACGAGGATTAAAAAAATATAAAAGGGAGAAAAACAGCATAAGAAGTAGAAATTAATTAATTCATAAATTCATTCAGTACTAATACATTGTTTTACAACCAGAACAAAGGTTACTCTACTTACTTGGATAAATCCAGAAATACCTACCATGCAGTATAATAGTAATGTCTCAAATTGAAAAGAATTATGTAAAGTAAGACTACAGATTATTTTTAACTTCAGATCTCGTTAAAATGAAATCAAACTGATTTTTAGCTATTACAGTGATTTTATATCGTGAACTCCTTGTGTAGAACTTCAAATTGAATTTCAGTCAGATCATTTTCACTTAATTTTTCTACCTTTTGACAGTAAATAAGCATAAGCATACTATTTAATCTTCTGAAGAGAAGATTTCTGTATGACATCATAGCAAAATAACTGCAAAGTTTTGTCAAATTAAGGGCAGTGATACAGTAGAAATTTAAAAAATAAATAAATAAACCACAGAATGTGACAAGGTAAAAAAGTTGAGCCTGTACAAATACCGAGCAAGTCACTAAATATTCACCTTCAATTTCAATTGAATAAATAACAATGCCAATTTCATTCTGTGCAAATAGATACAAATATAGAAATATCTCAATTTTAAACATGAATAATAGTGGCATAAAAAACACCCCTCTACTGCTGCGGGAGGTGGCGAGGTTTGAGGGCATGTGTTACAGAAAAAATAACACCATATGAATTACAAGAAAATATTTGTTTCAATTATTAGATAATTTTCTCAATCCACTTTCCAAGAGCCGCAATGGCTCAGGAAATAGAGTGTTCTCCTTCCAATGAGGTGAACCGGGTACAAATGAATTCCGCATCTAGCTTGTAACAACCACATTACTTACACGAAATATGCTTAGTGGTAGCCAGATCACTAGTTTGAGTCTCCTTGCCATCAGGTTAACCGTGGGAGGTTCTCTTGGTCTTCTCCATGTAACGCAAACGCGGGTTAGTTCCAAGAAAAAGTTCGCCACAAAGGCAAATTTCTCCTAATACTTGATCCAGGAGTTCCCTTGTCTTCTGGATTGGGTTCAAAATTACAAGGCTACAGAGTCGTAAGCCCGAAAATTGGGTGGGCCGTTCAACGACGGTTATAAAATGTAAAATAAAAATTCACTTTCCAAATAATAATTACCCTGACTTAAGCTTTGGATAATATTATTGTGAGATTGTGAGTTATTTTCTAGTATTAATAAGATAAATTCCTTTAAATGTGATAAGTCAGTAATTGCGTTAAAAGAGACATTAATATTTATTGCGTTAAAAAAGATATTAAAATAGTTTGCATTTATATAATTATTAGGAAAATAAATTTTTTTTAAAAAACTATTCGTGTTCTCTTATACTGTTTAGAAATCTCACTCAGTTTTTGGGAAAGGGTGAGATTTTTTTAATTTTATCTGAGATGAAAACCTTGCTAATGCAATAATAAAAAAGTAATAACTGCCAAAATTTTAGTTCATCATTTGGAGCAATATTTATTTAAACAAAAAAGTGAAAAATGTTCTTAGGTTGATAGACCTTTAGGTAGATATTAATAACCATTTGCATTTTTTAAAAAAGATTTCAAATGCTTTGCAATATTTTATTAATTGTGATAAATATAACTAAAACATATGGTTAAGAATAAATAATATGATGTAAACTTTTGAATGAATACTATTGCATTAAATTATAGAAATAACGGATATAAAAGAATTTCATATTTTGTGCTACACTTACTGAGCTCTAGGCATTTTAATGAATAGATATAGTAAAAACTTAATTAAAACCACGTATACTGAATTATTGATTCTAAAATGAAAGTGTATATCAACGCAAAATAGTATTATTCAGCTTATTTTTAAAGGGGAAGGAAACGGAAAGATTCCCAAATTAAGAAGCATGGCAAGTAAACTAATAAGACATAAAATGCATTGGATATATGAAAATATGCATTTTTTAAATAAAATTATTCACCTATTTCATTCATTGAACAACCATTTGACATTAATTTTACAATTTGTGTCATCTTGTTTTTTATAGCAAACATCGTGGAAACAAATAAGCTAAGAACATTATAAGAGCAGTAAAAACAAAGCGTCAATATTCATTTAAATTTAATTAATATATTTTTCTAAACTCGGCCAAAGATAAAATAAACTGGCACATTGATACATTTCGTTTATTAAACTGGTCTGTCCTTTCTCTACGGTTTAATAACCTATTAAATTTTATATGTTATGTTCAAAATTTCACGATACCATGATGCAATGTTTACATGCCGAAAAGAAGTTAAAGTTACAGTTATTTAAGAAATTTTTAAGTTTCTAAACTGTTGTAAATCATTGTGATTGCGTTAAGGACTACTCCCACTAATATGACTTAAATTACCCTATCAATGCATGTGACCCTATCGCTGAGGAGAGTACACGGTAATGCAACACTCACATATGCGAGCAGTTCTTCTTACACGTACTTTCTAAATATTCGCATGAGATTGCATGTGATCGCGCTTAAATGTTATTCATGCATGAGCAAGCAGTTTCTCTTATCTTAAGAGTTGTTTAAATTGTATGTGAAAAAAATCGCGTGGGACTACGGAGATGCAAGTGAGAACCCGATTGACCCCAATCAAGATTTATACCATAGAGCCTTCCCAAATTAATCGCATACAGTGGGAACGATACCGTAATAGGCATTCTGAAGTTCTCGCTCGCAAGCGATAAAATCGCATCTAGTGAGCCTTGTTTTTCATGTAGTTTTTGAATACGTATTGCGTAGTTTTGAGTTTTTACACCCGTGTGTTTGATGTGTCTAGTCCACTCGCATGCAAAAAATAGCGTTCTGCGTCAATTCGTTGAGCATAATTTAACGTGAGGCAATCCGTCATGAGCACAATACGTCGAAGCGACAATTCTTCGTGAGCATAACTCCTCACAAAGACATTTCGTTGTGAGCACAGTTAGTCACAGAAGCAAGTCATCATGGATCCAACTCGTAGTAACGATAGAGCTTTGTGGGCACAATTGGGTATAATATAAAAAAAACACAACTACTTCCACTTAGTAGGAATAACATTTTCATGACGCAATGCTAAATTCTATGCCACTATTCGCGATCGCAACACTCGAATACGCCATCTGGGGAGAGATCGGTTTCATGCCTTTAGCCCTTCTCCCTTCCCTCTCCTCCTCTTTTCAGTTGTATAGGAATGTACTACAGTATTTTTCCTTTTCTTAATATTTTTCCTTTTTATTTAATAAGAATATTTTTTAAAATAATACTTTTCTTTAGAACTATGTTTAATGTAGTTTTCAGTTCCATATAGTTTTTGAAGTTAAAAGATTTCAATCTATATGAAAATCAAGAGAGAAACTAACGTACTTCCTTCCTCTGTGACTTTCCACACGCTAATGGGGAAAGCATGTGAAATGTTGCCATAGGAAAAGAGTTCTGCTCTACGCCATCTGCAGCCCATTTCGATCGCCAATCCACTTAAATGCCACTATCCACATAAATCAATTATTAATCAAAAATCGAATATCAATTACTTTTCTTTATAATGCAATAAAATCTGGCGAGCAGCTATTTAAACGATCAAACACTTCGTTTGTTTATTTGTGGCTTGAAGTTAGGCTCGCAGAAAATGCCGTTCATGGGTTAAATTTAGTAGGAATAACACAACCTGTGACGTAGGCCAGTGTTTCCCAAACTTATGACTTTTGTGTACCCTTTGCAAATTTTTCGTTACGCTGTGTACCACTAATAAAAAAATTAATGTATTTTTTACTATTAAAAAATTGCATAAAAAATAAAAATCACAACTGGCTGTTAACAGCACTAATTATTAACTGTTGACTCTGCAAAAAATAGCCAATAGAAATATATGTAATAGTAAATTTTCATGGCTAGCTTTGTTTCTAAATAAATTTTTTTTGTAATTTTAGTTTGTTACAAGATAATTCGCATGAGAACGCGTACCCCAACTAAACTGTTCCCGTACCCCTGGGGGTACGCGTACCACACTTTGGGAAACACTGACGTAGGCTATAGTATACCCAATTAGGGATGTTTCTTCAGAAAAATTGACACTTAAGATATTTTTTGGCAGAAAGCTTCGTTATGTTATGTCATCATAAATGATACCTGAAAACTCCCCAATTCTCTAATATAGGCTTTTTCTTTTTTTAATGGAAACGAAGATGATTTGAGGAGAGAACTGAATTTCTTCCAAGCAAGCAAGTGAGGGGCCGAAGAAAACCCATTACCGAAATATCTATCATAAAAATGTACAGCAGTTGTTATGGGTACTAAATTTAGTCATAACATAACACACTTTGCACCTATATGAGAATATATATGGTACACATTAAAACTGCACCAGTCATTATGCCAGAGGAGCCCATAACCAAAATTAAATAGTTTAATATATCATAGGTGTAAAAAATTGCATGGCGTCTTTTTACTGGTCACTTTAACAAATAAGTGCATTGTCATCATTAATTTCGCTTTTTAGTATATAGCTAATTTTTTTTTTAATTTCAATTTGTACTTAGCACTAAAATTAATTAAGTATCCATGACGTCAATAATAGTGGCACAATTGTTTTGCTCTCACTTAAACAAATTAGTACTATCGTTTCTCCAGCAATTTTGCTTTTTAGTTCATAACTTATTTGGTTTAATTTAATGCATAACTATCACCAAAATTAATTATCATTGGCGTTATTAATTATTATTTTTTTATTTATTAATTATTAAAATTAATTATTGTTTTACGTTTCTCCTCAACGAATTACTACTATATTTATTTATTAATTTTGCTTTTCAGTTCAAAACTTTTTATTTTTATTTCAATGGGATAACTTCATGGGACGTGGTGTGGGTATCTCGATCCTGATTGGATGTTGAAACGTGGCATTTGTTTGCATTAGCAACTATTCTTTTCATTCTATTTCGAGTAGGCTAAGCCAATCATTTCTCTTAAGTGGCACATTTTATATTCTGACACAAAGATTCTGTCTCAAAGGTTTCAATTCCTTCACTATATATTTCTTACTTACTAACTCAAAGAGACACAAGAAGCCATGTAGAACATAACGCAACTAATTATGCATCGAAGTTGCCAGGTACGCAAAACAAATATACATCACAGTTATAATAAAATGCATAAACAAATATTAAACCTAAGTTAATGACGTAGAATAATTATATTTTAATAAATTCGATGAGAAATAATTATATTTTAATAAATTCGATGTGTGATACGGGGCTTTATTTATTTAACTTTACGTTAATTAACATTCTAACTTATGTGAAGAAACTTAGTACAACTTTAACTCGCCAATTTACTTATAAGAGATCAGCTGAACTGCCACCGACCATAGGTTACATGTGCAGGTATCCCTGCTCATTTTCTTCTTGAACTGCAAGCACCCAATTACCGTTGATTTTAAATTATTTAGTTTTATAGCAGCACGTTTTAAAAGCATATGTGGAAAAACATAAAAGAAAGCAATCTCATAAAATAAATACGTAGTTTCAGACAAATTTAGAAAAATTAATTTGGTGGCGTAATCCACCTATGCTACCACTATCACGTTGAGCATTCAGATAATTTAGCATAGAGTTCTGTTAGAAGGAAGTAACCCTAATCTAGCATAACGAATAAAAAAAAATTATNAACTTAGTACAACTTTAATTCGCCAATTTGCTTATAAGAGATCAGCTGCCACCTACCATAGGTTACATGTGTAGGTATCCCTGCTCATTTTCTTCTTGAACTGCAAGTACCCAACTACCGTTGATTTTAAATTATTTAGTTTTATAGCAGCACGTTTTAAAAGCATATGTGGAAAAACATAAAAGAAAGCAATCTCATAAAATAAATACGTAGTTGCAGACAAATTTAGAAAAATTAATTTGGTGGCGTAACCCACCTATGCTACCACTATCACGTCGAGCATTCAGATAATTTAGCATAGAGTTCCGTTAGAAGGAAGTAACTCTAATCTAGCATAACGAATAAAAAAAATTATTACCAAGGCTGAACTTTACCTTTCAACAGTTAAGTTGCGAATCTAGTTCAGCCTTGGTATTACAGAACACCGCAGTAAATAACTTTTCAACAGATCACCGAAGTCAAGCATCACTGGCTGCGGTCAGTGTGCGGGTGGGTGACCACTTGGATCAGTCTGCGTAGGGACCTAGGGTGTGCGGTATGGGTCCTCGTTAAACTGTTCTACCATAAAGTGCTCGACTTCGCGTGCAGGTCGTCGGGCTACCGAAGCGGGGGTGGCATCCCCTCTGTAGAGGATCAAAATTGTGATGGCATGTTTTCAGATCATCCTCAGGGATGCTTCCCAGACCATCGCCAATAGCCCATTGTGTAGATCTAGTACGACGTAAATGAATTACAGCAACAACAACAAATAACCTTTATGATCAGAGCTATAAGTAAGCAAACATCACTGATGTTATCTTTAAAATATTTGACAAAACTGAATGTCTAAAGCTTAATGTAAAATAATGGCTTCCGTTAAATTAATGAGAAAATTCCGTTTTTTGAATAACTCTGAATCAAAATTATTATTAAAAAATCGGAAATTCGCTGCGTAATTTGTTTAGAATTGTACTTTTTCAACTTCTTATTAGGGAAATGTTCTATCCGCTTTTTGAGTAAAAAATAACATAAGTTGAGAACATGTGTTTTGAAGAAATAGAAGCTTTTTGACTTAAAACTTGACGATAGGGTGGCAATTTACAAACAAATTTTAAATCGCCATTTCTTAAATTATATTTAGTTGCCCTGTGGCTGGTGGCAACCTAGCCCAGCCCTTATGGCCATTTTGTCCTATACTACCAAGGCAAAGAATTTCATCTTTGTGTTCAACAATAAAAACTTTACAATTGCGTTTTCATGACTTAAATTTTTTAATTTGATTAAATTTTGTCACCAAAAAAAAATTCTTTTTTCTTAAAAAAGTAATTTGGTTTAATTTTGACTAAGAGGTCAAAATAAAAACTGTGGTGTTCTAAATTATTCCATGCTAATTATGCTATTGTCTCTGTGATTTCAACATCTCCTCAGATTTCAAAGTATTCTACTTTGAAAGTTATTTTTGCTGTCTATACTGAATAGATGCGAATGTAGTATACTATCATTGTATAATGTAGTAGTACTTATCATTAACCACTAAAAAAGAATTCTTTTGGCCCAGGGAAGCGTATAATTTTTTTAAAAACTTTATTAAGAACTTTATTTTTAAAAACGTTATTTACTAGAAGGTTAATAATAGGAAGAACATTTATGAAAAATTGTAATTATCATGGAGTGTAAGGGTATTAAGGTTCAACCATGAAATTGATTTTTAATTTAAAAATGTTTTTGTTCTTAATATATTGCATGACTTTTTCTTAAAGTATAACAGTGACCTTAGGAATGCAAAAATATTAAATGTGTTATATAAATCATTACTTCATACAATTAAGTGCTTTATAGTGAATGTGTAATGTTATGCATTAGAGTTCCACCGCTTGTTTTTTTCTTAATTTTTTTATACTAAGTTATTTATTTGTTAATACTAAAATACTTTCTTGCACTCAACCAAAAACTTAATATTTATGAGCTTATTAAAACTTATTAATGTGTGACACACACAAATTATTTTAGGCATCGATAGATAAAAACGTAATTTCAGTTTTATTATAGTTAAATACATCAAAGTTATATATTTATTTCTAGTATTAGATTACTACAGAAAAAGTTAAAGTAAAAGCAAAAACAAGGACAGAGGGTAATGGGAATTTCTTGCGTATGCCTGGGAAGGGGTTTGAAATTTTCTTATTTTGCTAAGATGCCCTTTTAAGATTTCGATTTAATAAAAAAAATAATAAATAACGTTTTCAGTCTTAGAATTAGAAACTTGAACTTTTATTATTAGCATGCTGTGGTAGTTAAATTTTTCATTTCATCCTACAATCGGTGAAAATTATCATAATTCTTCTACCACTATTACATTTTTTATGCGATGCGGCTATCACTGGGAGAAAGGTAATTTAAAAAAACATTACAAAATAGTTTATAAATCATAGTAAAACACTGTGAGAAATTTTGAAAATTAAACAAAAAGTGTTAAAAGCTTAGCAAGCTATTAGTGTTTGAAATAGTAATTTTTTTCAAATAGCGATTCAAGTGGGGGAAAAAAACATTTTCTCCACAAATAATGAAAAAGTTCAATTTGAATGTGGTAAAAATTTCCAGCGAATTGACAATAAATTAAATAATTTTCTGAAATTTTTAAAAAATGATTTGAATAAGGAAATAATCATCTTGCAATGTAACGATTTGTTTTCCTTACAAGTCAAAAAAGATAAAATTATTATTCAATTAAATAATTGCAAAAAATTATTTTTAAACAAATATTTTTTTTAAAACACGTTTTTCTACTTATATATTTTTTGCTAAAATAGTTCTAGAGATATGGTGATGTAAGTAAATGTAACACTGAGAAGCTTGAGTACTTTCCCAGTTACACTATTTAGATCACATTTCTGTGGATACTCCTTATAATTTAAGTCAAAAATATGAATCCGTCTTAAATAGATGTGTTTTAATAAAGTACAATAAAAGTCCGTTATAACGAATCTCTTTTTCTTTTATTATGGATAACTATTTTGATTTAAAATACATGTGTAGAGTAGACTGTTTTTGTTTACAGATTGTAGACTGGGTTACGTATCTCTGTATTTTATAAAAAATGGAAATTTCTAGAACAGAAATGTTTAAACAACAAGCTTCCGATCTTGTAATAAGTTTTTAAAATAATAGAATAAAATAAAGTGCAATACATTTTGACGTCATTGATAACAGTGGATATAAATTTTAACATTAAGTTATAATTTGTAATATTGTTCATTCAAACAGCAGGAAAATACATTTTTCTAATTATAATTCTGCCGTAATTGTAGAAGGCTATAATGCTTAACTCGCTGATGCAATTTTTGAATTATTGATGCTAGGAATTTATCGGTGACTTAGAAATTTGTTGGTCGTAATAGTGGATTTATCGTATTATGCTGCACTCATTATACCGAGTTTTTACTGTATGTTTTCATGTGATTTCATAATTTATCTATTGCCTGTAGCGTTTAATTAACTCAATTTAAAGTTTGTCTCTTGAATCATTGAGATAGTGCGGAAAAATTCGATCTTTAGACCCAAAAAATGTTTAGAATATTATTTTGTTCTAAAGATTGGATTCCATTTTGTTTTCAAAATTTTTTTGTTTCAAACTTATACTCCACTTATATCCAAGTACTTATGCTTATACTCCTCTCATATCTCCAACGAAAACCTCCCATGGTTAGCCCAATAGAAACGGGATTCTAACTCCACATCCGTCAAACACTGACGATATTTTACGTTAGTACTGTGTTTGGTGCTAACCGAGAACAGAATTTGTATCACCCAACCACAGCTGGGATTTGTACCTTTCTCATCTTATAGGGAGGCGAGCGCTCTATTCCCTGAGCCACTGCAGCTCCCACTCAATTTATAGTAAAGATGTTACTATACTGATGTGGTATAAGTAAATTACCGCAGTATTCATATAGGTCTTATACAAATATAGACCACTTATAGAGGCTGAAGGCTGGATATTAGTGGATTGAAAAAGGGCTTTTATAATTGGTTAATCATTTCCTTGTCTTGAGGTGGTGCCTTTATAAAATAGCACACAGTAGAATAAATGCACTTTAAGTGGATAAGTCGACAGCTTGTGGTAGTATTTTCATGATTTAAGAAAGAAATTTCTGATGAGAAATCTGAACTTCCTTCTTCTCCAAAATAAATTTTAACATTTTTATAACTGCTTTGAAAACCTATAGTTACCTGATTATTGGTGCAAAACAATGATAAGTTTATTCAAGATAATATTTGTCTTTTGGTGTAAACCAACACGATTCCCAAGTGCGCAATAAGATATTTTTGTGTATTGTGCTATTATCTGGTGTGACATTTTAAAATACACACCTGGAAATAATACTAAGAAAGAGTTGTAAAAATGTCGCTTTTGGAAAAACATGGCTTATAACTATATTGCTCTAAACTCATCAAATCTTTACCTTTTAGAGAAAAAAGACGGATTGACTGTAGTGGAGACATCATCATACCTTCCAGATTAAAAACAGCAAAATTAACTATATAATGGGCAAAAAAAGTTTAGTCACAAAAGGAATTCGTTTGGATGAAAATTTAAAATCTCTCAAAGCAATCTTATGTCATCATTTTCAATTGTCTTCCATTTTTGCCCTATGTCACGCCATTCTAATATTAAGAAGATAAAAGAATAACAAACAATAGAATTTGAAATTTGGCGCCTTGAAAATTGAGCTTCATTGGACATTTCATAGTCTGCTTGGCGTGAAATTATTTTTATTCCTCTGTTGGGATATTCTTGAAAATGATTTGGCAACCCTTGGGTCTTCATGCTGAAGGAAATCAGTTGTAGGCGTGCCTTGTCTCTCACAAAAGAGGAGGTTCTCGTTTCGAAGTAGCGGAAGACTTGCATCAACTGAAGGTAATTATATACGATAGACTCTTTGCTCTATGATATCTCTTGAGTCTAGTCAACTTTATATGTGTAAAAGGACGAAGAAATGGAAGAAAAAAGAATAATAAGATTGAAAAAAAAGAAGAAGAGTGAACCGCCTACTTCAGGACGGGATGGTAAAATTTTCTCTTCATGTATTTTGTCATGCACGAGTTGCTGCTCTCAAAAATCTATTCTGCAAAGAATAACTGAGTGCTGCTTCTTTCTTTAGTTAAAGGAGGAGTAGATTGAAGAAAAAAAATCTTTAAAGAATATGGTAGAAGAGAAGATGAATAATAAAAAAAATAATTTTTTTTGGATCAATAATTATTTTTCTCTAATTTTCTGCATTGGGAGGAACTTTTTTTTTTCTGTTTTCTTTTGACAGGATCAGGACGTTAAACTCGATGCAGATTTATTTTTTCGTTTATTCAGAGAGAAATAAAAAACATAGCAATAGTTGACTTTTAAAGTGGTCAGTCGGAGAGTATACTTTTTTGCCTTGCACGCAGAGCCAGAGAATTGAATGAAGTTTAATTTAAAGAAGATAAAGTTCGGACACTGCAATATTGCTTAAAAATTAAAAAAATTGCCTTAATTAAAAAAAAAGTATGGTAGAAGAGAAAATGAATAATAATAAAAAAATTTTGGGACAAATATTTATTTTTCTCTAATTTTCCTCATTTGGAAGGAACTTTTTTTCTTCTTTTGGCCAGATCAGGGCGTTAAACTCGATGAAAATTTCTTTTTTCATTTATGCAGATAGAAATAAAAACATTGCAATCGTTGACTTTTTTTTAGTGGTCTGTTGGTAAGAACATTTTGTTGCCTTGCACACAAGTTGGTTTAATTGAAAAAATAAATAAATAAACGGTTGCCCTTTGGCTTTTAAATGGAACACTTTTTTTAATATGTCCCGAAAAACGCAAATCAATTATACATTAATTCGTATTTTATTATATTATATATTAATACGTAATTAAATTAATGGGGAATAAGAGTCCTACTGATCACTGCTTTTAACACGACAACATTCGATTTTTGTGAAACAATAAAAAGTTAGTCTAACTATTTGCTGCTAGTTTTAACTACAAAATTTAACAAAGCTATTAACAAAGTTTTCTTTATACACTTGTTATTTTTGGATGCGTTATTTTATAATGATCTTCATTATATTGCGCATTCTGATATGTCGCAATTTATTCTGTCAAACAAGTGAGACATAATTTCTGCATTTTTTAAATTTCCAAGAATGCTTCACCTTAGTTGCCGTTAGTCGAATGCGTAAAAGCTTTTTTTCGACTGTTACCCTTATCACATAATTGCTTGCGAATGGAACAGATTTGAAAGATGCATTTTCAATACATTGTAGGAAAGGTGCCTAATTTGAGACAATTCCCACATATTCGACACCTTCTTTTTAGATAAAGGAGATGCTGGACTCAACCGAAAACGATCTAAAGCACACCTGAAGTTTGTGTAAAAACAACAGTGAAAAAAAAAGCATTTGAGCAAGAACATTTTGGCATGGATGATGACTATGAGATACTATCGCATAAGTGATACGAATATGAGATGTATACTGAATATGATATGCATACTTAACATGAGATATTATTTCATATTTACTCAATGTGAGATACTTTTGCTGCTTATGAAGATACACCTGCTACAAATAAGCATCTCAACTCCAGATACAGTTTTGGGACAAGCGGAGGCAACGAGAATCATAAGAAGTTATCAGTCCTAAAGATGACCCTCGAAATTGAAATGCAAACGAAAATAAATAAAAATAAATAGATAAAGGAAATAAATGGCCACCAATGTTTTAGATTTTCGTTTGAAATTATAACTGTGGCAACTAATGTATTGAATATCATTTGGTTTTATTTTGACACTATCCCATGTAATAAGAAACAAAAATTGTTTTTAAAATTGTATTATAACAGTTTTAAGTAGTATTACATAAATGCATTGTTATAATAATAATAATAAAAGTATATATTAAATGCCACAAGATATATTATCAAACTAATTTTAACAATTGCAAAGCAATTATTAAAAAGTATGTCTTGTATATATTTTTTGTATATATTTTTGTATATATATTTTTCCAAAACCTTTACCTAAACAATTCAACTGCTCATTCTACCGTTTCACAATTGGCTACATTTTCAAAAAAGAAAAAAAAAAGTTTTATTTGATTAAATTTAAAAAAGAAATTATAACCTTAGATGCTAAGTGCAAAGTATCATTTTAAAAATGACCAAAAGTAGAAATTTTTTTTAAAAAAATAATTAAATGTCCCACTTTCTTTTATTTATAAATTTTACTAGTACATTTTAGACCACTTTTCTCCAAATAAAAATCTCTTTTTAACGAATAATTTTAGAAAAATCTTGTAAGTCAGAATAAAGTGTCAAGACAATAGTAGAAAATACATATATCAAAAAGTAAATGTTACGTGGAACAAAGTTTTTCAATAAAAACTTTAAATGTATCAAAATTTAAAGAAATAAATTTTAAATTTTGATTTCTGTTGTTAGAAAAATTCGCATCACAAAAGTAAATTGTAAGTTACAATTTTAGAAATGGGCACGAGTAGAAAAAATTCATTTAGAAGAAAAGAAAAAAAAAACTATATGCTTTGATCCAAATAAATATTTCCAAATTAATTTTTAAACATCCATTGCATCATCATCAATGGCTCGACAGCCCAGGGTGGGCTTTGGCCTTCTCAAGAAGCTTTTTCCAGGCTAACCTTTTTCCTGCTAATGTTTTCCAGTTCTTAAGACAAAAAGGTCTTTTTCTATGCCATCTATCCATTTCAAATTCGACCTGTCTCTTTTTCGTGTGCCAACTGGTGTGACATTGAAAACTCTTTTTGTTGTACGGTCATAGTCCATTCTGATAACGTGGCCTGCCCATTTTATTCCCAGTCATTTAATAAAGTTAATAATGTCAGGTTCATTATATGAGTGATAAAGCTCTAGATTTGATCTTCGATTGCATCATTATGGTAAGGTCTAAAAAGCAATACTTTATTTTTAATTTATCCCTTATGTAAAACATCAAACTTGATATCCAAAATATTTTTTCGGAAATACTAAAGGGAAATTTAGTAAGGCTGTTTTTTCGAAGCTCTGTCGTAATAGGAAATGATGCTTTTTTTGTGATTAATATGCTACTTTTATAACTGCTTTGAGTTTGCAATTGTTGATCATGACTCTTAGGTCAAGTTTAGCCAATTTCGAGCCAGCGCTGTCTAAGCTTATTTTGAAAATGCCCCAAAACGTCCACACCGAGAAAAGCCACAGTTTTGTGAAAATGAAAAGCGTTTGTGGTCTAATTTTTTAATGTTTAAAAACTTACTCCAATGATGCTTTACCTGGGATCATATTCGCAAAAACTGAGAATTCGGTAGTGATTTTGATAATTTTCATCTAGGAGGAAAAATGTCACCGAATTGGAGATTTAAAAAAAAAAAAAAAAAATAGCAGCTTTTTAATATTTAACTTATTTCCCGGTTGTAAAGCCTATATAATTCTTCAGAAGAAGGTGATAGATGTAGTTTAAAATCATAGCATTGCTTCTCGTCTAAGGCACTTAAAGTGTGACTTTATTTTCCTTGTCGATATAGCTTCGATAAACAACGTTAAGAAGCAAACTTGCACGTTTACTAAATTTTACATTACTTAAACATCTTTAAGACATAGAATTGACTTAAAAATGTTTTATATTAGTTTTGATTATGAATAAATTGCTTTTACTTGTTACCATGTACAAATCGGAATGTATTGTAAGTGTAATTCTAACAATTGGAACCGATTGTTAGAATTAAACTTACTAAACAAATAGTTACATTGTTTTTTTTTTGTTATTTCCGAAGCCTAAAAAAGAAAATTTCTAAGGAAATCTTTCGCTCATTTTCACATTTGTTTTTTACATACGTTTAGAAACTAGGATTACTTTAAATCTTTAATATAATTGTTTTAAATAATGCATGGGATTGTTAGAATTCATTGTTGTTAGCAACAATACGTTAATACGAGTAACTTGAGATAATGTCAGTTTAATTCTTTCAAGAATTCATTGTCGTTATCAACAATATGTTAATACGAGTAATATGAGGTAATGTCGGTTTAATTCTTTCAAGCATTCATGGTCGTTATCAACAATATGTTAATACGAGTAATATGAGATAATGTCACTTTAATTCTTTCAAGAATTCATTGTCGTTATCAGCAATATGTTAATACGAGTAATATGAGGTAATGTCGGTTTAATTCTTTCAAGAACTCATTGTCGTTATCAACAATATGTTAATACGAGTAATATGAGGTAATGTCACTTTAATTCTTTCAAGAACTCATTGTTGTTATCAACAATATGTTAATACGAGTAATATGAGATAATGTCGGTTTAATTCTTTCAAGCATTCATTGTCGTTATCAACAATATGTTAATACGAGTAATATGAGATAATCTCAGTTTAATTCTTACAAGAATTCATTTTCGATAGCAAGATCCATACGTTAATACGAGAAAGATTAGATAATGTTAGTTTAATTCTAAAGGCCCTACCACACGACAGAAAAACATGAGCAATCATAAGCCTTTAGTTTGTCTACGGTAAGAATTCCCCCGCCACAAAGTCTGAGGCCGTCTGCTGCTATGGAAACAAGAATAGCGCATTTCAGGCAGGGCAGCTTCTCTTCACTCTAGGGCTAACACAATAGACTGAAGGAAAGACTCCCCTTCTCTCGCCGACCCGAGCCAAAACCTGTCCTAAACAATGACCCCACACCCCTACTTGAAATAGTAATACCTCGCAACCATAGTCACCGCTACGGGTCCAGATGAGTGGCTAGGGGAGTTCTTACTTTAGAAGAACTATTACCTCCACTCTATCATCAACTCTAAGTGCAATACCACAGTTCAGAGTTGCCGATAGGGTTGCTTAATTGCCCAAACGGTTGCTTGTAGCGGGTTCCATATTTTTTTATTTATCTTAAGTTTTGTCAAATATTATATTTTTTTTGTTGGTCTGATGCTGTTATTTCATAGTCTCTGAACGCTTTACGTAAAGGGAGGAAAAGGAAATAACAGACGGTTGTAGAATATCAATTGATATTAATTAATTTTGTGCATTTTATGATTTTTATTCAACTGCAATTAAAAGTTCTTAACTTGCGCATTAGTGGAGCTGCGTAGTATAAAAACTATGATCACTGGTATGAAAATGATTAAATATTCCATTTCTAAAAGGATAAAGGGGTAAACTTTAATGACTGCAATCAAGCTTTTTCCCGATTTTTTTCTTAACGCTGAATTGAGTGACTAATATCTTCGAAGTTATTAAAGTTTTATCCATAAAAAGTACAGTTTTGTTACTTATACATATTTACGTATCTAAGATTGCTATCTAAGCAAGTGAGGTATAGCTACTTATGGTTATCGTTACGCTAAATCGATTGAGAATGAAACCAAGTTGTCTAATTTAATAGTTTAGCAGTTATAAAATTTATTAAAGGTTTCATGTGTACAAAGTAAATAAAATTTTGCTTATACCAATTTACGCAACGACAAATGAGGTTATGCTTCAAATTTAATTTTCTACGCTAAATCTAATAAAATTAAAATTAATCCTTTGAACTAATAGTTTAAGAGAAATGATCGTGACATGCATGAAAGCATGAAACATACAATTTTTGGCATGCCTTTTAATCATAAAGTCATGCCTTTCAATCATAACATCACAACTATCATATCAAATCAACTATCAAATGGATCTATCAAATTAACTTTGAATTTTTTTAAAATTTAGTCCTAAATTATACCTGAATTGCAAATATAACAATACCTAAAAGTTTTATTGTCATATAATTAATTAATTGATATTACATTAATTTTAATTATAATTAGAAATATTACTTTTACAATTATACAATTTTTTTAAACAAAAAAATAGATTTTCAAATACAAGAGGCTCGGTTTTGACGAATTAAGTGTCATACTTGCAGTTTATTGTTGGAAAATTTAAAACATTCATATTTAATATATTATAATCTGATTAAAAGTTACGAGACTTATTTTAAGACAAATTTATTGCAATAAACAATTTATAAATTCAAATGAAATAATAACTAAAAAAAAAAATCAATATTTTATTAAGAGCACTCTATTTACATATTCTATTATTTTTGTTACTGAGTTGTTGTTTTGTTTTGTTACTGTGTTATTGAACAACCAACCTAATTTTTTGGATTTACGACTACTAATGTTCAACTCCACAGCCTTGTAATTTTGAACCCACTCCAGAAATCAAGGGAACTTCTGTTTCAAGTATTGGGAGACATTTGCCTTCGTGGAGGACCTTTTTGATGAAACTAACCAGCATTTGCGTTACATGGAGGGGAAAGCATCGAAAACCTCCCACGGTTAACCTGGCGGCAAAGGGACTATAACCCATGATCCGTTTACCACTGAGGATATTTTACGCCTATACTGTGGTCGGTGCAAGCCGGATGTGGAATTCGTATCGACCAGCCAATTGCTGGGATTCGAACGCGGTTCACCTCATTGGAAGGCGAACGCTCTATCCCATGGCTCGGTTCACATCATTTGAAAAAAAATAATAATCAGCGCTTAATTTTTTGTTTTGTTTCACAGTGTTGCCATAGCGTAAAAGATAACTGTCATTGTTTATGGAATGCCCTTTGTAAGTAACAATTCTTTAAGCGTCTATTTTATTATAACACATCAGGCCACTTTTTCACAAAAATAAACGATTCTTTTTTATCGCAATTTTAAGAAAAACTTCTTTCACAGAAACGGAAAGTAAATTAACATTTTAATGATATGGGCATGAATAAAAAATATTTATGTAAAAAAATTTCTTTTGAACAATATTTCAGGCCACTTTTTCTTTGAGGAGAAAAATGAATTTGGTAGTGAAACTATTTCATTTCTAACTGATTTCCAGGAGAAATAAATAATTTTTCAGGATATAAAATAATAAAAAACCACTTCTTTTTATTCAATATAACCTAGATATTTATTTACTAGGGAAATTTGTTTTGAGTAAAAATATATAATATACATAATAATTAATATTAATTTGGAGCAGTCACGGATATTCCATTCCACAAGTAAGAAATAAAATAATTTTATTATCAAATGTTACTTTATTTCCGGATTAGTTTGTTTCAGCTCTGATCATTATATTCACTTGTCTGAAGAAGTAACATTTTTAAAATTTATTTTAAAGTTTCATTTGTAAAAAAAAAAGCTTTTATTTGAAATATTATAAAATTTTAATGAGGAGTGTATTACACTACACATTTGCAGCTTACTATGCTGTTTATGTACATTAAGAAACAAAAATAATTTTAAATAGAATCGCTTGGCTCGCAACAATATGTTAATAGGTCGGCCAAGGTCGGCCTAACAATTGCCAAGCGATTGTTATAAAGATATTTTATAGCCTTTGTTTTTATTTAAACAATTTTTCTTTGCTACTGTCTATGCTTAGTGGATATTTTAAAAGAAAAGTTTTTGTAGAGATATGAAAGTATATTTTTTTTATTAAAATGCCATTAAAACAATTTGTTGATTGTCTATTGTACTCTTACATATTTGTTTACCTTTTCACCAAATAAGCAGCACTGCAACGTTTTGACAATAAGTTTAAAAAAAGTTTGCATCTCAAAAGACATTTGCTAGGTACCATTTTTGAGTAATAAGAGTAGAAAATAATTGCTTGACAAAATTAAATTTTCCGCTTTGCAAAATCTGTAATGATTTTTTTAAATTTTCATTTCTGTCATTTCACTCTCTAATACTTCTTCACTCAAGTAAACACTTCTTTTTGGTGGGCATTTTTAAAAAAATGTAGAACATGTGTGGAAAATGGTAAGGTATGTATTGTATGTTGCAAATAATTTTTAAGATAAGCTTACATAAAGAACTTGAATGTTTTTGCGACGAAATATTTTTAATAATTTTTAAGTGCTTATCTTTGCATATGTATCTAAGGAAACAATATATTTTTATTTCAAAATTTTCTTTTGTTATAAAAACTTTTTCCTTCAACCTTCTTTTTAGAAATTTTAAAAAGAAAATAATAAAGAATTGCAGTTTTAGAAAACTTTTCGAATACAAAATGAAATGATCCATTTCTAAGATAGACATGTGTAACAAATATTTATCTTAAAAGCTTAAATGATTTTGTGATTCAAATTCTTTTCATTAATTTTTTAATTGTTGATTATGTCTTTACATAAATGTCATGTCATTTTGCAAAAGTCCTTTGTTGTAATTTTGTTTTTCATTGTTAACTGTAAATTTTAAAATTTTATGATAATTGTTTTAATAGTAGCGTTTATAAGCATTGTAGAAATGTCTCTAATTTTAATAATTGCCAAGTGATTGTTAAAAATATACTTTTTTTTGACTTTCTTATAAAATTCATTTTTGATTTCTGTGTTTAAAAGATTTGAAATAATCTGTCTTTTGCAGTAAAATGCGTCTTTAGCATTGTTTTAAAAATTTCCATTCCATAATTGCATATTAGGTCCCTTTGTACAAAGATAACACTTCTTTCTGAATGTCATAATTAATAATGTTTTTAATTCTGAAGCAACGCGTGAGGTATTATTATAAAGATGGACAAGAGTAGAAATTATTTATATGAAATTTTTCTAAATAAGTTTTTTAAATGTATTTTGTAATCAATACACTTTTAGATACTTTCCCCCCCCCCAAAAAAACAAAATTTTTAGACTGAAAATTTTTGAAAAATTCCCAATTGGAAGTAAAGAATAAGGTGCCATTTTAAAGATAGATACGAGTAAAATTTTTTACCTGAGAAATCAAATTATCTGTGATGCAAATTCTTTTCATAACTTTTTATGACATTACTTATTATAACATTTTTCCTCAATGAACAGTGCTCTAAAAAACGTACCAGCCTGAATAACTTTTGATCTAATGAACGGATCCTTACTTTTTATGACTCAATCTCAATGGTTCGAGGTTTATGGTTTTTAATTAGGTTATTAGTTAGCACAGACGATTAAGTTACGAAATCAACTATTACGAAATCAGACGCAAAAACGTACTTTTTCTGAATAAACATAATATTTTTTTTAACGGATTTGGATTTATTTCAGATAACCAAAATATAGGAGGTAACCGCATCTGAGAAATATGGTCTCCATAGTTTGATCAGGAGAGAGTTTCAAAGTTTGGACCCCTTAATGTTAATTTTATTATTTTTGAGAACTTTATGTCGAGAACTTTTTAAGCGAAATGAAAACTTTTGCTGATAGTTATAAAATTTATTTATCCAAAGATTATTAATTTTTATCCAGTCCAAAAAAAATTTTTTTTAGTGAACATTTATTATTTTTAGTTATTTTAATTACTAATAAACGAAAAAAAATGTAATTGTAAGGAATAAATTTTTTATATTATTTTAAATTATATAATTAAAATTATATTACATAAATTATATTAATTTTAATTAAATTTAAATATAATTATAATATTAAAGTTATATTAATTTAAATTAAATTTAAATATAATTGTAATATTAAAATTATATTAATTTAAATTGTATTATGTAATTTTACATGACAAAATACAAAATTTGAATAAAATAGATCAATTAGTTCCTGAGAAATCGAATTTTAAATATACGACTTTTTTAAAATTCAATTTCTCAGGAACTATTCGATCGATTTCACTCAAATTTTTCATTTTGCCGTTTTAAATTAGATACTTTAAAGTGTTATAAAAATTGTATACCTTGCATTTAAATTTTTTTCTAACATTATTAAATAAAATAATAAAAAATAATAAATGCTTAGTAAAATTTATTTTCTGCACGGAATTATCTTCGGATAAATGAATTTTATAATTATCTGAAATTTTTTTTCAATTCACCTAAAAAGAAACCGGAATTCGTCGCAAAAAAAGGTATGTTTATTTACAGAAAGTACGTTGTGTCTGATTATGTAACTTAAAAATCGTTTGCACTAATTAATTAGCATATTCGAGGTAACCCCTTCGAACCATTAAGACTGAGTCATAGAACGTAAAGATCAGATCATTAGATCAAAAGTTATACAGGGTGGTCCTTATTTTTTGGCTCACAGTACATAAGTGTAAAACTTTGAGTTAAGTGTTTAGATGTTTGCTTAAATTTAAAAAATCGAGTTGAAAATATCTTTATTTTAAACGCTTTTTAAGTCAATGTCATGATGTGAATATAGTAAAATGTAACTTTAAAATTAATTATCCCAAATTTTTCTCTTTAATATTTCTTATGATATAAATCTCAATGATCTAAAATAATATAAATTATTATTTAAATTCCGAAAACAATAAAACAAAGTTGTTGTCAATATGTTTATGATGGTTTTCTTGTAAAATTTTAAAGTTTTACGATAAGAAGGATATTGCCAATATCACGTTACTTTAGATAACAGCTTTCGGTAGTTTTTTGGAAAAATATGCTATCTATATTTTTTATTTAATCAAACTTCAATGAATTCGTTTAAACTGTGTCTTCACTTAGCGCGATAACAATTGCAATCTAATATTAACTATCCTAACTTTTATGTTTTAGTATTTCTTATAATTAAATGACTCAAATGATATAAATTATTTAAATTCCGAAGACCATGTAATTTTTTTTTATCAAGCAGGTTTTTGATGCTATGTTTGTAAAATTTTTAAAATAGTTCTTGAGTTATAGCACAACTCACGTTACACTTTTCCGTTGTTTTCTAGAAAAGTAAGAAAATTTGCATATTTTGATGAATCAAAATTCAATGACATTGGATTTTATTTTTCTCCACTACATTCTCACTAAAGGCATTAATAAATTCTACTTTTCCCTATATTCATAAAATGAAATAAAAAATTTTAAACCACTTGCAGATTAACCGGGTTATGTTTTATATAATTTCAAATAAACATTATTTTTTATGTTATTTAAGAATTTTTTTTATCTTATAAATATTAAAATAAGAATTAGTACAACTAATACGCAATAAAAATCAGTTGAAATTTATATATTTTACACAAATTACAATTATGGGGCCCAATAAACAGAGATAAAACAATATGCTGGTATATAGAGTTGGGTGATACATCAATGTATCGGGAAATAATGATATTTTTAATAATCGTGATAACGATATTTTAAACTGCATTCGCACGATATATTGAGAATTACATATCTTATACGATAGTTATCGAGTATACCATAATTCGATAACTATATTTTTATCAACGGCAATAAATATCGAATATGATAGATAACATCTGGTATATTATTAACGATAACGATAATTATTGAATACGATATTTTTGTGATTGTAACGAAGATTTTATAACCGCTGTTGAACATCCGACCCCAAATTTTGAGAGTTTAAGGCTACCACTGTTCAACTCTGTAGCCTTGTAATTTTGAACTCAAACCAGAAGACAAGGGAACTTCTGGTTTGCATCAGAGGTATTGATTTGTTATAGGAACTTGTAGGACTTTGTGACCCAGCCAGAGTTAATGTGCACCAGTCACCATTTAATACACGAGGATTCTTTGACCGGCTGGATTCGAACTCACGTTCTCACGAACAAGAGTCCAACGCCCTACCAACCAGTCTAATCCAACCCGCAACGAAAGTATAAACCAATGTAATTGTAATGTATATTTCTTAAACTGGAAAAAGTTTGTGATGTATCGTGCAATATCAGTATTTTGAACAAAATATCGCGATAATAAATTTCTATTATCTCCCAGCACTAATAATGTGTTATATTTTATACTTACAATAAGTAGATTATAATAATCAGTTATAACGAATACAAAATAAACTGTGTTTCTTTAGCAACTTTTCCTTATTAAAAATAATAATCTTTTTTTTCTTTCCAAAAGAATATTTTTCGGTTGTCATTTTTAATAACTAAAGAAAAGGAACTCACAAAAGAGTAAGTTTGATGCTTTCACTGCGTAGCACAGAGAAAAATCGAATTGGCTGGCTTGGCGGGAAAGTTCACTTTCACTGGGCATTCAAATTTAAAGCAACCATTTTCGCCGTGGCTCATAATCGCCGTGAAACTAGTAACCGCAAAGCTGCTTATTGACAAGTTCAAAGGATCTTCGACTCCCGAGTGTTTTGGAAGCTTGAGAAGGATTCTGCTCTAGGTGGGGGTGTTTCAGGTGGTATGTTTTCTTCTCTCCATCAGGGGGAGAATCTTCTTCGAACGTTTGGACATTAGATCAGATCAGATGCGGCCTTTGGCTGTTTTTCTAAAGTGAAAACTAGCAGCTGATTTGTTATTGAAATTTTTCATAATTTTGAGCAATGAATGCCGCCGAGTTGTCACCTCACTGCCGACGTAGAAGCGTTTTAGACGGCTATAAAGAAGGCGATTTTCCCGTCAAGAGAGAACCAGATGAAGATTTTAAGGTAGGGAATTAAGTTATTAAATTCTGTACAAAATACTGACCACTTTTTTCATAAGTTAGTTTTGGGAAGTATAACGTTACTGAGTTAAAAAAAAAACAAGTTTTCATTATACTAACTTGAAAAACTCGATTATTTATGTTTGAATCATTATCCGTTTACACGTGTTCAATAGTCGTTGAAACCAATAGTTATTCAAAGGGGATTTTATAATTCAAAGGGAGCTACACTATGGTCCCACCGACCACAAATTTAAACTTTGTTAATTTAAATATCTTTTTATGAACGTGTCTTTTTTATAAAATGTTATAAAAAGAAATTCAAAGGGAACTACACTATGGTCCCACCGACCACAAATTTAAACTTTTCAAATTTAAATATCTTTTTATGAACTTGTCTTTTTTATAAAATGTTATAAAAAGAAATTCAAAGGGAACTACACTATGGTCCCACCTACCACAAATTTAAACTTTTTAAATTTAAATATCTTTTTATGAACTTGTCTTTTTTATAAAATGTTGTAAAAAGAAAATCAAAGGGAACTACACTATGGTCCTACCTACCACAAATTTAAACTTTTCAAATTTAAATATCTTTTTATGAACGTGTCTGTTTTATGAAAGGTTATAAAAGGAATTCAAAGGGAACTAACTACACTATGGTCCCACCGACCAGAAACTTAAACTTTTTTTAAAATAAAATCTCTTTTTATGAACGTATCATTTTATGAAAATATATAAAAAGACATTTTCATGACTGAAACAAACCAAACACCGTAAACAAAAAGGGTCGCTTATTATTTCGTAAATTCAAAATATAATAAATAAATAAATAAAAAACATAACATATCATATATTTCCTTGAGAATAAATTAAGTGTATTGTAGGGTATTAAGAGCCTTATGTAATTAGGCTATTAGGAATTTTGAAGCCTGTTAAACCGTAATACAGTTCAAATTTGTTGTACCTTAATATGAAGTTAAGTTAAACCACATTATGATCTTTTTTAAACTTGATTACAAGATACTATGGTTCAAATTGAACAGAAAAATGGATTATTCAACACCTTGTTACGGCTATAGAAAATTTGCACTGTAATTTGACCTCACTTTGAGTTTATTATTATGAGATTGTGCAAAAAATAATAAGACATCCCCTAGTCAAAATTATGCGAACATTGTTTGAGTTTTTCAAATTCGAAAAAAAAATAGAGGAAATTTTTTGGGGTGTTTATAATTTTTTTCCTTACATTGAACAATACATATATTATGTTTAACAAAACCTTTATTATATTAAAATATTTCTTACAATACATTAAATTCTTTTGTGATGTTGGGAATTTGGTTCATTTTTATGACACAGAAAAACCACACAATAAGAGTTTTACTGTACCAAAAAAGTTCCAGACATCTTTGGTTGTCATCAGCGCATAGTAAATAAAAATTATAAATCGTTTTACCTGTAAAATACTAGTTTGATTCTTAGTAAATGTATTTACATGTAATATTTATTCATTATCCTGTCTTATCTATTATTATTACTGTTTTGAACTTTTATTATTCTTTACAATTATAGGCTTGATAGCAAAAGAATTTTTATTTCTTTATAAAGTAATTACACTATATTACTTTATTATGATTGTTTTATAGTAAACATATTTAGCTACTGTTTTGAAATTAGTAAACGGTAAATAAGTAAAATATACATTTTGATAAGTTATTATTACTTTTAAAGTAAACTTTATTTGACACTATGATCAATTAGCATACTCAATCAAAAATATGGAATGCAAAATAACTATAGAAATTCTGAAGCAAAGTTAAAAATAAATTTATCTCACTATTGATAAAAAAAATTTTTTGGAAAAAAATATTTAAATAGTTTATATTCCTTCTTTCTTCAATGGCGTGACAGCCCAGCGTGGGTCTTAGCCTTCCGTAAAACTCTATTTCAAACTGACCTATCTTTAGCCTTGGCTCTTCGTCCGGTTACTTTGAGAACGCTCAAGGTCACTTTCCAAACAGTCTTATCTATTTGAGTCTTGGAGTTTTTATAGTAATTAAAAATTAAAAAGGAATTTTAAATTACTATAATAAGTAATTAAATGAGAACTTTAATGCTTATTAGAAAGAACAATTATAGGAAAATCTTAATTAAGGAGTTTATTAAAAAAAAAACTTAATTGCCTCTACCGATGTTTTGGATGCTTAATTTAATAGTGTCGAGAATAAAAAATTAAAGAAAAATAATTAAATATTTAAAAAAAAAAAGATAAAATTCACATATTAAACATAAGGAATGAACATTTCTTAAGATTAAAACTTTCATAGATTAGTCAATGAATCTAGCGACACTTTTTAAAAACAAATTATTGTCATTGAAAAAATAGCAGAAAAGTAACACTATTTATTGATTTCCATTATATATTATATTATCAACTAACTTAAATGTGGTGAAAATGTTACACAATATTATATATATTTTTCTTCCATTTTGAGAAGATTATACTTAAAAAAAGTTAAGGAAGTACTAGGATTATGCATTCTATTTATGAGAAAAGCAAATTGTCACCGTCAAATACGTATCTGTACTTTAAAAAAATATAACAGCAATTTGTGTTACAGTAAATGAAAAAAAAACAAACATTAAGCGATTCTGTTGCTGAAGACTATCTTCAGATGTAGTTAAATCGTAGGTTAAGTCCTGTTACCATTGAAAAAAAAACTCTCATGATCCGCCCCCCCCTTGTAACAGGAAATTGCTGCTTAACTACCCGATTCACAAGTCACAAAAGATAATTTTGTTTAAATACTTGTTTTTAAGTTGGATTCAAAATTGCATAAAAGATATGACAAGTATGCATGGTTTTTTAATCTAAGGCTCGTTAATTTTAAAAAGTATTAAAAAAATAAAGTAATTTGAAAGTAATTATTAAAGTAATTTTAAAAGTAATTTTAAAAGTATTCTTTGAAGACGCGTTGTTTTCTGAACTGAATTAAAAAAGTTAAAAAACAAAAAGAGAATAACGTCACTGTTTCACGAGAAACTCGAATAAATTTGTTTTCCAATGTTAAAATGTTTAATTTCAATGTTTAAATTAAAAATGGGAAATTTTTACGAATTTTAAACCGCATAATTATTGTCTTCTATTACTTTCCATTGAAATACTGGGAGAGAAATATTTGCAACGCTATATTAAAATATTAAAACCGTCGTTGAACAGCTGGCCCAATTTTTAGTTTACGACTTCCAATGTTCAACTCCGTAGCCTTGCAATTTTGAACCCAATCCAAAAGACAATGGAACTCCTGGATCACGTATTGGGGGAAACTTGCTTTCGTGGAAGACTTTTTGATTGAGCTAACACACTTTGCGTTACATGGAGAGGAAAACCACGAAGAACCTCCCAAGGTTAGTCTGGTGGCATACGTGGTATAAGGGAACTCTAACCCATTATCCCTTTACCATTGAGGATATTTTTCGTCAACACTGTGATTGGTGCGAGCCGGGAATGGAATTTGTATCGACCAGCCATTGCTGAGATTGTAACTCGGGACACCTCATGGGGAGCTAAGTGTTCTATCCTCCGAGCGAACACGGCTCTTACAGTGCTGTAGTCATTATTTCTATACTCATAACTCATTGATTTTATTACCTTAAGCACATATTGTTGGAATAGAATTTGCAGGATATTTTCTTAAAATATGTCATCAGAAATTTTCTATCTTAATNAAAAAAAAAAAAAAAAAAAAAAAAAAAAAAAAAAAAAAAAAAAAAAAAAAAAAAAAAATGTAGGAGCAAAAAACTAGCTTATTCTGGAGAAAAACATATAAGTTTTTAAGAACCATAAGTTTTTTCTGGAGAAAAACATATTTCCCAGAAAACAATTTTGGTTGCAAATTGCGAATTCGTGTTCAACACACCAAAGAACATAAATATACAAAAAATAAAAACTTATTCCGGTTAACTTCCATTTAATAAAAATTAAATAAAAATATCTGAAAAATTAAAAATATTCTGAGAGAAAGGGATGAAATGTTTATGAAACCAAAACAGAAATATGTCATTATTATTCGTGAATCAGAAATTTTTTTAGATAATTAAATAAAATTAAATTCATTAATTAATGTCTGTGTAGACATCTAAATTGCATATGTGATTTTTTAAGGTAGTCAAAGATAAATAAACTATTACATAATTTAGTAAGAATGATAAATATTAAAAATCAAAAAAGAACTCATTAAATAAGAAAAGTTAAATAATAATTAAAATAATTATTATATTTCGAGTTAACTTCTTTTTGTAATTCTTCTTCGTAGGATTTATTTCCTCAGTTTAAATTATTCCATTTAAAATGCCTTTATTATTTTACATAATTATTATAAATATTTAGCATAAACCATAATTTCTGAAATAATTTCTTATAATTTCATTATTTCTTAATATATTATTTCTCTCCTAGGAGGTAAAATAGAGTGAAAAAGAATCCCTTTACTTTTGTGAAATTAGTACAGGTTATTTCTTAAATATGTATTTGATTTTATGATTTGCTTATTTGATGTTTCAAATGAATTAGTGTCATTTGCATGTGAGTACAAGATGGTTCAGATTGATGCTCTCATTTCAGAAAATTCTTTAGTTTTATCCTAAATTCAGTTTTTTTCCGTTCTTGATCATTTTCTAATGAATAAAGTTTAAAATAATATTAAAAAAAAAACTCATACCGTACTCCGAATTTATTTTTTTGAATAATAAAATAGTAGATAATAGAATTTGTCAAAACGTGTCCATCAGTTGAGTTTTGAAACCAGTTATAGTTTAATTGTGATACTTAGTATTTTCGTCAGTAACAAAAAATTTCTTTAGCATCTGATTTTAATACATTTTGTTTAAACCATTTCCTGACTTTCTATGTGTAAAGAAGAAAAAAAGACAGCCAGAATTTAAATATTAGTCTGATTTTATACTATTTCAAATATTTAGCGTTTTATTTATCGATAGAATAACGTTTTACTGATAGATAACTATGAACGCGTTATTTACAGATGGAAAATTACGTATTTAATTTAAAATATTTTAACAACAATTATTTGAAAAAAAAAATATTTTTTGCACGAAATTTCAGTAATTCTTTTAAAAATTAACATTATTATAAATTTATATTTTCCTGATTTAAGAAAAATGGCCAATGTTTTTCCACGTCTTTATTCCTATTTTTTTTAAAAATTATTTATAAAAATTTAAATCCATTAACGAATAATGATGTTTGGGGCATCCTAAATTGGAAGCTAAAAAAATTTTAAGCAACTCAGGTGAAATTTTTTTTAACTAAAAGAAATTCTTTTTTTTAGATCGAGCTTATTCGAGCAATATGCATAACATTTTATAATTAACTTGTTTGAAAACTACAAGGAATTAAAAATAGCCTAAAAAATTAGAATTTCTTTGTATGTCATGAGTATGTGGTTTTTCATATTAAATATTAGAATATAGTCTTTAAAGAAATTAATAAATAATGAAGAAATTGATTTGATAAGATTTTTGCTATAAAAGTGGATTTAATTTACTTAGTGCTATATGCTAGTTTTACAGATCGTTTGTTCGAGACATGTAAGATAGATTTCTAGACTTAAACTCCACGATATAAAGAAAAAATATATAATTTATTATAAAACAAATGTGATTGGGAAGAAAAACAACAGCTGGTTATAAATTACATTAAGTCCTAAATAAATTCCTTTAATCTAACCAAAGAGTTCTTTAGAAACCAAAGAGGAAATTTCTTTCTGTCGAAAATTTTAAATCTCTGTAAAAATAAAACACATTTACTGATATTGTGTTTCCCCTTGACATTTCACTTTAAAATTTATTCCATAGTCGCTTGGTCAAAATTTAAAAATAATAATTGAAAACATTTAAGAAGAATAATTGAAAAAATTAAAGAATATTAATTAAAAAAAATGAATAATAATAGTTAAAATTTACGAATAATAATTAAAAAAGAACAAAAGTTAAAATTTAAGAATAATAATTAAAATTTTAGAATAATACTTGAAAACTTAAGAGCAATATTTATGATTTAAGAATAATATCTGAAATTTAAGAATTGAAAAGCTGCACCGAGAAGGAAATTGTGAGGAAAAGTGAGACACCAACAAAAATTAGGCCAATCTTGAGACACATGTTGTGAATTTTATCTAAGGCTTCATTGCTTTTTGTTGATCATAAGTTGAATGAAGTTAAAATTCTAATTTCCTGAAAGCATATTTTATTCTTTTTAACAGTATAGAAAAGAGCGATTGATTATTATATACTGCCTTTGAGAACAATTTTTTTTATTAATAATTATTAGTTTTTTTATTGTATAAAAAACTTAAGTCATATTTGTTTATAAAACTAAAATGTTACCATCACCCTTAAACTTTCTATTAAGCAACTTAATTTAATAATTAGTATCAGGAAAACTGTTTGTATTTATCACTAATTGTGATACTCCCTTCAGAATTAGTGTTGAAAGGATTGTATTTAAGTATCGAAGCACCCGTACTTCCAAACCTTTATTTTTTAATTTTATTTTTTCTCCACTTTTATTTACTCTAACTTAAAACTTACCTTAAATCTCTATATATTCACAACAAAAAAAAACTGAAACTACAAAAGTTGTACTTTCGAATGTATAAAGCTAAAATTTTTATTAGACTATTTATATGTGAGGATGTTTGTGTTTCTGCTTCTATCTTTCTTTGTGTTGAAATAAAAAAAAGTCATTTATTTTATATTATAGAAAATATTTATTGGGATCATTTGTCTTAGATATAGTATAAAATCGGCAAAGAAAACCTAAAGTATTATTTTTTTTCCTTAATTTAATTAGATATGATCTATTGAAATATTGTAAAAAATGGCAACTAAATATGAAGTAATTACATTTTAAATAAGGAGGTTTGTAATTAAAGCATTATTTCAACGACCAAAATCTGTTTACCATTAATGATATATAGTACTATAATAAGAATGAAAAATTAAACTTAGCAGTCTTCCCTTTTTGATGTTTTTATATGACTAGAATTGTCTTTTGAAAGTGTTTTGAACGAATTCAAATAATTTTATCATTTTTAAAGATAATTGGTTTTTAATTCATAATAATTTTGCATACTTACAATTACATATAAATTTTTTGCCATTGCTATAGTAAATATTAAATACGTTTTTCTTTCAATCATGTTTAAAAAATCAGTATTGGGCAAAACAGAAATAATTTGGTCGATTTTATTCCTTACTCATAATAAATTGTTTAATTTATGTATTAATAATAATAATAAATAAAAATAAATAAGATCCTCATCTTAAAGTCTAAACATCTAAGTACCGAAATTTAAATAAAATTACTGAATGTTTTAAAACTAAGCCATTTCTTCATTTTTCTAAAGTGTCATCCTAATAATCCTTAATAACTTGAAATGAGTTTGAAAACTGTGAATATGTTTAATTTTTTTCATAATATGTAATAAAACTAAGAAACGCCAAGAAAAAAAAATGCATAAACATAAATAAGATTCTCAGTTACTTTTTATCTCCAACTTTGATACAATTTCAACTAACAAGCAAACTCAAATGATTCTTTTATTGTGTTAAAACTTTGAAACAATGTTAACACAAGTGTTCGTAAAATTTCAACTTGAATCTACAAGAGTAATGGCGTTATCCTCGGTGAAAATTAACATAGAAAAATCATTAAGTAAGCAAAGTCATTAATTTATTAATGGGCTGTTTCAAATTACGGAAAACTTATTGAGGAGCGCAAACTATCTGAATTTTGGCTCTTGTCCAGTGTAATGATTATCCCGTAATAACACACTTATTTTTGTGTACGAGAACTGAGTCAGTATTACATAATAAAGAAGATGCGCTTAAGACTTAAATCTTTTAAGGAATTATTATTTTTTTTTTATGATTATTTACAAGTCATAATAAAAAGTCATCTTTGGTCTGTTTGTCCTCGGTTATCGGTATTTGGATATGTTACCGTCATTCCATGTATTCCATAGCATAGTCATAGTATGAAATGTCTGGTGATTTTCGGCGAAATATGAAATAAGAGTATTGTAATGAACTTTGCCAGTCATTGAATAGAATTCCAAGGCATTCTAGAGAATGACAAATAATCTTTAGGCAAATTATGAGAATTATTATATACTGCAATCGCATTTTGCGTGTTTCAAAAATCCGAGACAGACTCAGAGAAAAAAGGAATTAAGAGAACATGAGGTTTCAAACCGCATTTAGAGAGAGAGAAAATCGCAAAAAAAGCAAGTGTTTCGACGTCAGGTTGGAATACAACTATAAAAGAGGCTACAAATGTGCTAATTACAAAGATTTTATTTGATTAATTATTACAAGTGTTTTTTGAAATGGCACCCGCTGACGTCATTGCGCAGTCTACAACGACATAAAAACCGATTCCCAGACCCACTCTAAGATGACAGATTTACATGTGATAGCTGCCAAAAGCAGCCACAATCGTGCTATGAAATTTAGGCAGACAAACCTCAACTGACCGCCAACTTTTGTGTCCTCAAGATTCAGGGCATGCCGGCGTTTTTCGCTATTTTCACCCTTTCAACATGGCTTGTGACCCCTTGCTTTGTGGTTAGCTTTCCTCTTTTTAATGCTTTTTATAATCTCTCTACATCATTGATCAAATTTTGGAGCAATCCATTGAATACTTGCAAGTTTTTTAATAGTCATTCTATAGAATGGTTGGAAGCTTTTCAATAGTCATTCACAAAAGTAAAATATTTTACGATAACGATAAACATTACACTAAAATCTTATTAAGGAGTAAAGGGTATACTTGGTGCTACGTAAACTAAAGTGAAAAATTAACAAGAACAAAAATACTGTTGCTTTGGTTCTCTAGACAAGGGTCTTCTTCAGAGGTAAAACACTAAATTAGTACATTTGGTGTTTGCATTATGCGTTAAGATCCTCGGAGTCTAAATATCAATTATATTTGGTGTTTAGTCTCTTAAGAAGACTTTTGTCTAGGGAATAGAAACTATAGTATGTCCATTTCTGTACCTGATTTGTGCTTTATTCACGTGATTTTTCACTTTAGGCTAAAATCTTAATCTAAATCGTGGCCGTAAAGTGTAAGAGAAAAGTTAAGTGACAAAAAATACATATTAACTCTTCAAGATATTAGTTTTAAAACAATTTTAAAAATAGAACAGAATTAAAACATGATGAACAACATCTGAAACGAAAAATTATTCTTTTACGGGTACCTATATACTTGATAAGGGGTTCAATTTCAGATTTTGTGAGATAGAGATAACACCATTTTTAGCATTTCATAAAAATGGCCGCGCGCTTCGAATACACACGCGGTGGGAAGTTAATTTTATTTCAGGGATATCTAATACTTATTTCACGTAAAATGAATTGGATTTTAAAAATTTATTAAAAATTTGATACAGCAGGAAGCAGAGCCTTTTTTGTTTTAGAAAAAGGCACGATATTGGGACATGCGAAAGAAACATTACCACGTGCCCAACGTTTGAAAAAATGTGAAACAGGTTTATCAAATTTTATCCGAATTGCTTTAAAATTCAATAATTTAAATAACAATGGTATAAGTTCTGAAGTTCATTTGGGTTTTATTTTAAACCAAAGTCGTTACACTGAACAAATATTGCATGAAGGTCTTACTTTTAAATCGAATTCACTGAAAATTCCAGATAAAATTAGTTTATCCAAAGGTAATTCCATATGAAAAATAGTTAATATAGCTCCATATAGTAATAAGTTTTGTTATTTTATTTTATAAAAGTTGACAAAATTTTGAACTGTAAGGTAAACAAATTCTTATATGATTTCAAACGATGTAGTTTTAAATGACAAAATACAGAATTTGTACCAAATTGGTCGAATAGTTCTTGAGTAAAACATTCAAGTCTTTGAGTTGAGTCTCTAGATTTCAAAAAATAATACGAATTAATCGAAATTATTCTTCTGATTTCACTCAAATTTTGCACTGATTAATTTCAATAGTTGAGGTTACCTTTTCGAACCATTGAGACTGTAGAGCCATTTGATTTGATGATTTTTGAACCCTTAAGATTGTAATCGTGTTCTATGTTTACGTTTGTAATTACTCGTAATCCAAAGATGTAATCACAAGTACCTGTGTTTATGTTTTATATCATAGTTCCTGATGGCTTATAATTAAGACTACATATATAACCAAAAATTTTGATTCCTTGTAATAACGATCACAAACAAATTATTACTTATCTGCATACTTTATTACTTATTTGGTAGTCAGTTATATTTTATCCCTACTCAGCTACGTACTCAATGGGTTAACAGCAATGAACCATTAAGACTGAAACCATTAAGACTGTAGAGTCATTTGATTTGATGATTTTTGAACCCTTAAGATTGTAATCGTGTTCTATGTTTACGTTTGTAATTACTCGTAATCCAAAGATGTAATCACAAGTACCTGTGTTTATGTTTTATATCATAGTTCCTGATGGTTTATGATTAAGACTACATATATAACCAAAAATTTTGATTCCTTGTAATAACGACCACAAACAAATTATTACTTATCTGCATACTTTGTTACTTATTTGGTAGTCAGTTATATTTTATCCCTACTCAGCTACGCACTCAAAGTGTTCACAGCAATGAACCATTAAGACTGAAACAATTAAGACTGTAGAGCCATTTGATTTGATGATTTTTGAACCCTTAAGATTGTAATCGTGTTCTATGTTTACGTTTGTAATTACTCGCAATCCAAAGATGTAATCACAAGCACCTGTGTTTATGTTTTATATCATAGTTCCTGATGGCTTATAATTACGACTACACATATAACCAAAAATTTTTTTTCCTTGTAATAACGATTACAAACAAATAGTTACTTATCAGTATACTTTGTTACTTATTTGGTAGTCAGTTACATTTTATCCCTACTCAGCTACGCACTCAATGTGTTAGCAGCAATGTAGTTAAGCGAGCTTTACTTTCGTTTTTTTAATAAATTTAACTTGTAATAGATTGAATTATAATGCAGCTATTAAAAGAAGCAATTGCTAAAACCAGTATCGTTCGCTACCTAATATATAGCATTCATTTGCGATAATTGGTTACTTGCAACTCTGTTAGAAGAGAAGTGATTATGCCTAACCACGAGATTTAAATCAGATTCAATTGGTTAACTGTAAGCGACGTCACGCGTGTGAGTCGTACCTGATATTGTAAAGACTTTCAAACTTTCACACAAAAGACGAGTCGCCTGCATCTTAAATTAATTTATTCAAAGCTATACAGATGCACATAACAGACATAATTGACGACTTATTGTTGTTGTTGTTGTTACTTTCCGTCGCACTAGAGCTGCACAATGGGCTATTGGCGACGGTCTGGGAAACATCCCGGAGGATGATCCGAAGACATGCCATCACAATTTTGATCCTCAATTGATCAAAATTGTGATGGCATCTCTACCATCACAATTCTGATGCTCAATCAATTTTGATCCTTTGACGACTTATCACAAACAAAAATTAACATAGAAAGAGCATTTTTCGATAACCGCCATCCATCTTTTTTTAATCTTGACTCCTCCTACTTTTTGGAAACAAACAGAAACTTAAAAGAAAGTTTAGTGTGCCATCTAGTGGCCAGTTTCTTACAATATGCTTTTGAATCGGCAATGCCGATTTACTTACTATAACGTCACTTGCAGGTATCTAATTATAAATTCAGTTGCGCATATTACGGAAAAAGCCTATCGAATATCTATCTATGTTGAAAAATATCATTGCAAGTTATAATGGTGAAATAAGTTAAATTTGTAAATTACTATTAACAATGTATGTTTCATTCAATATTTTAAGTAATATGAATTCGATTAGGAAAAAAAATTAATGGAATGATATTTTGATGAATGATTTCAAAGTGTGTCCCCACCCTAATGTCGAGCAAAGATTTCCATTGTACCTTTCTTTGCGTGTAGATTTCTCTTAAGAAGTGTATACCTCTATTTCCTCCTGCCTTCAACACGAAACCGTTCATCCCATTTATTTAATCAAGATTACCATTTCTTACCCATTTCCCTTTCGAAGACCACTCACTAGATTAAATTTAAAGCTTGATTAAATATTCCCATTTTGTGCTTGATGACTTCTTAAAAAAATGTTTAGGGAAAGTTTGTCCGAGAGATTGGGATGACTTCTGGTTAAGAATTTCATAAAAATCTCATTTCGTTTCATTTGAAGAACCCTATTTGTGTAATTAAGTTTTAGTTTTTAAGGATTTATTACGTTATTTAGAATTCTTTGTGTGGAATTTTAGAACTTTGTGGCACTACAGAATCGTGTCCAAAGAATTTAATATATTTAATTAATTAAACGTTATAAATATTTCGAAAGCAGACCATAAATAATTAAAAAAGGGTTTGATACGGAAAATAATGATATTAGTATTGTAATAATCCTACCTGGAGCAAAAAATGGTATAAGAATCTAGAGATTGGCTGCTTTTCTGAAAACCTGATAGAACTAAATATATGGTGTATATATATGGTAAATCATCAAATGCACATTATGATGCGTATTTATTTCTTATATTTATGGGAATTTAATGGTCTTAGAGGAGCCTTATTACAACCTAATAAAAATAACGAATCTAAAGAAATATTTGATGTATAACAAATTTTTTTTAACACTATTTAAATTATTATTTATGACAACCTAACGAATAATAATTATAGTGTTGCCAATAAATAGAGAAATTTCCGAGTTTATTGTGTGACATGAAACAAATATATATACAAATTAGTGAATTATTATTTCATGATTTAAAATACTATTTTAAAGTAAAATGTTTAATTTTCGATTTTTTTTCTCTCATTATGTGTTGTTTTAAATAATTAGATGAATCTAATTATCTCTAAGAATTATTTTATCAAATTTATTAAAAAAAATATGAGCCAGACTATATTTTTCCGGAACTGTAATTTGTGCTGCGGGGGCTCAGGGGATGTAGCACTCGGCTTGAGGTTTACCTGGTTCAAATCCCGTGGATGGCTGGTCGATGCAAATCCGCATCCTGCTCGCACCGACCATACTGGTGACGAAAAATATCCTCAGTGGTAGACGGATCAGGGGTTAAGAGTTCTCTTGCCGTCAGACTAATCGTGGGGATTTTCGTGACTTTCATCTCCATGTAAAGCAGATGTGGGTTAGTTCCATCAAAAAGTCCTCCATAAAGATTAGTTTATCCCAATACCTTATACAAGAGTTTCCCTTGTCTTCTGGATTATGTTCAAATATTCAAGGCTACGGAGTTGAAAATTGGTAGTCGTAAACTCAAAATTGAGTCGGCAGTTCAACAACAGTCATAAAATAAAAAAAAATAAAAAATTACGTTTTTCCTCATTTTAATTACTTCTTGCTTTACATAATTATTTAAATGCGAAGTAACCAGCATTAGAGAATTCTCGTCGCTTTCAGTTCCAAATAAAAATTCTAAGTTACCTTTAATTTGCATAATTGACCTAAAAACGCAATAAATAGATAAAATAATAAAATAAAAAAAAATTAAAAAAATCCCGTGAGGTTATAACTTTGTGGAACACTTTCTGGCGAATAACCATAATTCTCGCAATGCGAATTTGCCTTGGATAGAATATCAAAATAGTTGAAAATCCTATTTGAATATTGGTTTAAGGCCAATAACTTTTTTTTTCCGGCTGACATACAAAAAGCCACACACCTGCCAATATTGGTAAAACAAATACATTCGTTATACTTAAAGGTTCTGTATCACAAAATGAACTAAAGTGGAGAAGAACTACAATTCCCTAAAATTCTGATTGATTTTTAGACTAGACATATAAGTCGTTAATGAATGACTGAAATAATATATTTAATGGGGAAAAAAAGAGAATTCTAAAATTTACTAAAATATTTAGTACATTTTTATCAAAACGATGAAAATCATATTCCATTTCTTTTCAAATCGTATGATAAGTAAATTATAGTGATTGTTTTTAAGTATTGCGTCTTCGGCTTTATGTGGGTTTTAAAAATGTTATTGTTTTATGCTGGATACATACCATATTTTTAACTATCCCGCTGCCAGTTTTATTCAAAAGCTATTTGTTTTGGTTGTCTGTCTGAGGAGTTCATAAATCATTTTTAGAATTTATAATTTGTCTATTTATATAATGGTTTTCAAAGATGGGTAAGAAAAAGATAATTAATTATTTCTAGGAAAAGAGTCCTTATTTACTTTTAAAAAAGTTTATTTAAAAAAAAATCCTAAAATGAGCCACTGATTTCAATAAGTCATTCAAACAACATAAAATTTAAGGCATAATGGTGCAATTTTAGGTAACTGACGAGTTTCAAAGCATCTATTTAAAATGGTAATAGAAATAAAGTATGAATATTATGAATATTATTCATATTTTATCATGAATATTATTCATACTTTATTAATCGTTTACCAGTGTATTTTCGATACGGATGCTTTGTTTTTTCCTACGTTCCAGAATTTGATTTAAGTCAAAATAGTCAAAATAAGTTAAGTCAAAAATAATTTTTGATTTTACAATTCCATCAGACTGTTGAGTTCTTGTACTTTAAGCAGAAGATCTTAGATCAGAGGTCGCCAAAGTGGTCTATATAGACCCCCAGAGGTCTATTTATCAAAATTGGGGGTCGATCTGAGTCAGGGGGTCGATCCGACTCGGAAGGGTCGATTGGGAGTCAAAGAAAAAACAGTTCTTAATACGTAAATCACACATATCTAATTGAGTAAGCAAAATTTGTGAATATTTTTTATAATTGACTTAATATCAGTTTCTTTATAGAACATAAATTAATAAACGCATCTTCAAAAACGTGGACAGCAACCTGCAAGATGAGTTTGGTGAATTATTATCGGATCTTGAAGCAAAGACGCTTTTTAAAAATTTTACAATAAGTAAATTTTGAACAAATATAAATGTAATGCAAAAATATGTAGAACTTTATGAAATAGCTCAGCCTTTTTATGCTACTTTTCCAAGTTCCTATATGGTTGAAGCCGGTTTCAGTCACGTAAATTCAATCTTAACTAAGTACAGAAATAAATTAAATGTGGAGTTACGAGGGGATTTAAAATTAAAATTGACCAATTTTGAACCCAATATA
>NC_092204.1:68903516-68934035 GCF_043381705.1 Parasteatoda tepidariorum | reverse complement strand
ATAATTTAAATCATTTAAAGAATAATTTAAATCATTTAAAGAATAATTTAAATCATTTAAAGAATAATTTAAATCATTTAAAGAATCTATTAAACATGTTTTTGAAAATTTTATGTAATTGAAATGATTCAGAAAAATTTACGTTGTCAAAATGTTTTTGAAAAGTTTATGTTAAACAGGTTTTGGAAAATATTTTATTGATGATTGCTTAAACTAATAGTATACCAATCGAATCTTTTCGTATATATAAATGCTTTCAACGATTTGAAACTGAAAAATTGGTTTGTGCAGCAGTTAAACATGATTTTGAGATATCAGATTTAGATTTATCTGGAAAAAGACTTTTTTTTTAAAAAAAAGATTTAAAAATAATTCAAACGATGGTAAAAGGCAGACTAAAAGTAGCTAAACAGTTAATAAATCTCTATTTTTAATGACTTTCACTATAACAAATTGGAAATTTAAATCCCTGACGGTGTCTTGTTTTACATGGTGGGCAGAGGTGGGCGAGAGGACCTGAAAACCGATTTTGATGTGAGGGTTAAATCTTGCCCGGACGACAGAGAGGTATAGGAGAAGGTATAAAATAACCCGTCTCAGATATAAACGTCGAAGTTTGAAGCAGCGCTGGAAAGGGGACACCTTTTCTAGTGGCGGCCGCAGAAGGAGGTTTGCAACTCGGCCCGGGGACCAACTAATGAGACATCAGATCTCTCGGCTAATGTTGCCAAGCTTCTAAAGAGGAAGAAATATTGAACTAGCTTTTCTTCTTAACGTCTTCGCGCGCGCATGTGCAATATGATACGAACCGAAACCTAATATCGGTTCTGGTTCGGTTTCGGGTTTGAGGGTGGCTTGGAAGAAGAAAAAAAATAAAAGTTGAAAGAGAGGAGTGGTGGAGAGGGGATGGCTGAGGAACTATATGCCTTCTTCTCTCTCACAATCGTACATTCAATGCAAACAAAACTGAGGGTTAAGAAAAAGTGAAAAATAAAGTAAAAGAGACGGAGAAAAATCGGAAAGAGCGTCTCGGTCACCCTTTCCTAACCTCAGGAAAAGATGTGGAATGAGAGATGCTGTGTCTGATGATTTTTATTTTTGCTCTTGTGGGCTCTTTTCACACAAGTCAAGTTTGTAACTTTAGAAGTTTTTTGAAAGGATGTAAAATGGTTTGAAGAACAAAATCCTTCCTCCAACTGGGAGAGTGGTATTGTATAACCTCCCGAAAGGGTAGATACATTAATTTTTGAAGAAATTTCTTTAGCACCAGCACACTGGTACATTTTTCCTATTTCTTTTAAAGACTGGGCTTAAAGTATTCGTTATAAGTTCTTTTTTGTTTTGCTTCAAGTAGTTGAAATATTGATTTGGTATGTATAAAAACTACACTTTCAAAAAAATTGCTTCTATGTTTGACCATGATATGATGTATATTTGCAACGATATTAATATAGGGCTATATAGAACAAAGTTTCCGTTCAATTTGCTGCATAGTACCGAGAAATCATGTTTACGAACATGTAAAGAATCATGTTAAGAATTCTAGGCTCTAAGCACTACGGTCATACAAAACTATATGAAATGGTCATACAAAATTATATCAACAAGAGCACGGAGCTTAATTAAGCTTAACTGAGTTTAAATATAGCAGCATTTACACTGATAAGATATTTAAAAATCATGCTCAAATTATTATGATACTGAAAGTTTATGTTAATTTGTTTTGAATTTTGTACAATACTTTTTAAACACATCCCTATGCAACTTGCAACCAATGCAACCAATTACAATCCCCATGCAACTTGCAGCCAAATAACTGTAATTCTCAGAAACTAGATTTTTTTTTCTATTTTTACATTTAGAATTTAGGATCATAAATTATTTTTAGTTACCTAACAACAGATTACTTTTTTAATTTCACATTTCAAGCGTTTTTGGGAAGTTCAGAAAACTCTTTACATAAACAAAGGGAGTAATCTCATTTCTTTTAAAAAAAAAATTGTGATGAAAATAATCTGCAAATGTTGGAATACTCTGCGGCGCCGTGCTGCAGGGTTTCTGGTACCAGACTGAGTCAAAGAGGACGAAACGATACATATTACTTTATAGTCAAGTGAGATATAATTTCGGATGTAAATTTCCTATATTGAGTCGAATAAAGCCAAACCATGGTAGTCAGACTAATAGTTTATAAGTTAGTATGTGTAAAAATTACAGTTTTGCTCTTATCCCCTTAACATCTTGCTATACAGACTAGCGATGATTGTTTATTGATTGCTATATAGGCAAGCAATGATTGCTATACAGACAAGCGATAATTGCTATATAAACAAGCGGAGCCGCGATGGCCCAGGGGATAGAGCGTTCGCTTTCCAATGAGGTGAACTGGGTTCGAATCCCTGCTATGGCTAGTCGATACGTATTCCGCATCCGGCTTGCACTGACCACTGTACTGACGTAAAATATCCTCAGTGGTAGATAGATGAATCATGGATTAGAGTCCCCTTGCCGTCAGACTAACCGTGGGTGGTTCTCGTGGTCTTTCGCTCTATGCAAGGCTGATTGTGCCCTGGAAAAAATCCAGATTTCTGTATTTTTCGCTAATCGTGATCCGGAAGTTTCCGGAGACGAAGGTTCAGATGTTTCAAAAAATCGGTGATCACAAAAGTTTTTGGAAATCGAATTTTCAAAGGTGGAACTTAAAAACACAGTTTATTTTATTTGTTTGTAAGAGAGCTACTTTATAAGCTTATATTCAAGATTAATATTAATTTTTTATCAGTAAATAGTTATTCTAATCATAAACTCAAGAAAGAAAGACATATTTGTAAATTTCAATTGCTTCTCCAGGTCATCATAGAATATGTGTAAAATTTTAAATATATTTTAAATAAACTAGGAAATATTGAGAAAAAGGAAAAAACCTTGTTTAAATTTTTTTCTAATTTTTCGGTTTAAACTTTTTTATTTATTTATTATTATTTTTTTACTCAAGAAATTTTTCGGAATTTTGACTGGGGCTCACAATTACCCCTATCCATGTGAAGCAAAAGCGGGTTAGTTCCATCAAAGAAAAGAAGTCCTAAACGAAGGCAAATTTCTCCCTATGCTTGATCCAGGAGTTACCTTGTCTCCTGGATTGGGTTCAAAATTGATAAACGATAGAGTAGAAAATTGCATGGGAAGCATGATGGAATAAAACTTTTTTTAATATTCGATGATTAGTTATAAGAATTATTAAATTTCAAATAAAAAATAATAACTGCGGATTTTTCGTCAGTCTAGATAAATGCAATCACAGTATTGAAATTCGACAAGTTGAAGGGACAATATTTTTTGATAAACTTAACACTGAGTTTTTTGTCTTCTTAGAATTCCAAAAGTTATTTCAAAAGCTTTTATGTGAGTTTTTTCTCATAATTTGATTTACATAATGATTATTTCCCGCTGTTGGAGATTTTCATTTCATAATCTTGCTTTTAAATTTATAAAGAAAAAACACGGAGAGAAATCTCATTTGTGTGTTGACAAAGATAAATCTCAACATTTAAATTTAAAAATTCTAAAAAATATAAAATGAAAAAGGAATTGAGATGTCACGAAAAATTATTACTCATTCACTTCTTTGTATCGTGTCACGTATTCTAGATGCCCAAATTTAAATATTTATTTTTTCAAATGAAGTTCATTGAAAATGAAGTTCATTTCTATATCCAGCTAATATTTCCTTTTAATTATGACTATTTGCAAAGATACGTTATTTGAAGCGATCTGTGGAGAATTTACCCAGTATACTATCAAAGTATGATTATCGTAGCACGCATTTCCATTCTTCATTGACCATTTTATATGAAATATTTTTTTTACATTTTTAACCTTCTATTATTTTCTCATACCTAAAACAAAAAGCGTGGGAGAGTTTTAGCTCGTGATATAAATGTATTCCAAAAGAGATGAACCCCGTATTTTTCCGTATTAGCAAAAATAAATAAATGAAATTATTTTTATAGTTCACTTTTAAAACATAGTTTTAAAAATCTTTTTGTTTTGTTATTTTTTTTCCTTTTTAATATTGCGCTAGTTTGGTTATATCACAAAACAAGGAGGTCGAAATTTCACTGGGGTATAAATTTTATTTGGCTTTTTATAGCGGTCAAGCTACGATTGCAACTGGCATTGTAATCCAACACAGGAACTCTTAAGATTTAAGAATTCTAGGTAGTAGAAAAGTGGTTGAAATTTTGATTCGTGAAAAAATCTATTTGCTAAGAAAGGGCATTTAACTGTTAGTGAGGGAAGTTTTGTCTCCAAATGTTAGTTATTTTGGAAAACTGTTAGTCCACGTAAGTTCATCAAAAATTTTTGTTAACCCACCCACCAAAACACAGTTAAGGCCGAAACAAGTTTTAGACAATTTTTGACTTAACCTAGTACTTTCTTTGAACAAACTTATGTTGTTCTCCGATTAATTCAGATTCTTAATCCTGAACATGTAGCTTGTAATCATAATATTGAAATTGTGTTTTAAATAATTTCATTAGTTTCTGTTATTAGTATTATTTTTTAAAGTCAAAAGTTTTAGGATCCTCAATGTTATTTTAGAAATTAAGAAGCGGATTATAATTTCAGTGGCTATTGCAACGACCTTTCATAAAATATCGTCATTAATATTCTGCTGACTGACCTTAAGAAAACGACAATGTAGGGTATACCGAGCAAGTGTAAGCTGGCCACTGGTATTACCATCTGTTGATCATTCCGATTGTTGAAAGTAATAAACTGTGATTATTAACAATAACCGTTTTCCGTCTACTAACATTTTTCTTAATCTTTTGTAGAAAAAAAAGAAAAAAAGAACTTTTAAAAATTCCTCACAAAACAAAAACAAAAAACAAAAAAAAAAAAAATTTGATCCCACAGCTACCACCATAATTATCACCCCTAAAAAGTAGGGAAAAGTTACCACTTTGTGATTGATCAAAATCTGCTTCGATACAATGGCAAAATGAAATTCAGTGAGCCGACTGATCAGTGTTATAGACACTTCGGATCATAAAACACAAATTTTACATTATAATAGTAGTTTTATAAATCCAATTTGAAATTAATCGATCTAATAGTTTTTTAGAGAACGGACTATGTTAAACCACTCAGTTATTCACCCCGTAATTTCCTAATTCCACTCAATTGAGGGGAAAAAAATAAAATTCGAACAATTTCAAGATCTGTTTATCTCTAAAATAAAAATAAAATGGCAATCTAAACTTTCTTCAAATCATTTTTAAAAGAACCATAAAAAATTTTCAATCCATTTATTATTGCGAGTTGTTATAACATAAATTTCTCCTCATAAACTTACATTGGAGAATTTTGCTAATTGTTTATTTTGTTTCAAACAATATCTATAAAAAATTGTTTGCAGAACCGTTTTGAGTAAAAACATAAACATATTTTTAAAGAATCATACGAGTAATAGAACCGGAAGTTATCGTAGTTTCTTAAATAGTTTATATTATTTTTATACGATATCATTAAAATGTTTTATTCTAATCATTATTCGCGTAAATAAATAAGATAAACACTGTAAATAAATATATTCAATAAGTAAGACAAACATAATTATAGAATAGACAAACATTGAATATAAGTTCCGGGAAAAAGCAAACACACTCAACTCTAGTTAAATTAATATTTATATTTTGAGCAATTTAAAATAAATTAGTTCGTTGACTTTCTATGAATTAACAGGATTTAAAAAATGAAAATGAAGCTTATGTTGACGAAACTTTCGTGTCTTGATTTTAGTTTTTTTCTCTTCACTTTTTGTCTTTGTTGTCTTTAACTTATTTCACCTTGGGTTCTCATTATATTCTCGTTTGCGTTCTCGTTTGTATTTATACAAAAAAAAAAAAAAAAACAAAANAAAAAAAAAAAAAAAAAATCTCAAAATAATTTGCATTAAAGAAATATTTGCTTGCAAAACAAAGTTAGTAATAAAAGTCAATATTATTTTATTTATTTTAACTTTTTTTTCAATTTAAATGTGTTGATTTCATGTTTTTCAATGGAATAAACATTGCTCTTTTTAAATAATAATTAAAGTTCTTACATAACAATTATTTTTAGTATGGAATAAATATTCGAATATGATATGAATATAAAATTTGCTAGCGATCAAGTGGGCGTAAATTAAATTTAAGGAAAAATTACAGAAAAATATAATGACATAACCTTAATCTATTAAAAAGAAATAAATTCGAAACATCTGTAGTCTACCTTTTACACACTAGAATTAAAATTTTCAAAATTTTAATTTCAAACATCTGCACAATGTGTCTTTTCATTGATTAAAAAAAGTATGAACAGTTATTCAGACTAATTCTAAGTTAATTAAATTCGAGTTAAGTTGGCTAAAAGAACTTTCACACATGCATTTAATACAAAAAGATTGTTTATTAAAGGTAGTTTCGTATTTACCCATTATTTTTACTAATTATGTTAATTTAATATTTTCAAAATTGATATCAGTTTTTTTAACCGAAATTTTTAAAAATTTCAAAATGTTTAATTAGTTAAAAAAAAGGTATCTATGTTTAGTTTTTAAAATTTTGATAAGCAAAATATGCTAGTTGCATTATAAGTGTTTGGGTTGACGTTATTAAAAAGTATGAACTGCTATTTTGTCACAGATCTAGATCTCTCTAATAATTTATGATTTTTTTAATGGACGTCATATGACTTTAATATCAGATTATTCTGCAAAATTTTAGTTTTTTTTTATTCAAATTTTTATAATTTTATTATAATACAAATTTTTTTATAAGTTTTTTGTCATACAAATCAAGACACAGAATTCACCACTTATTAACCTTTTTTTTTATTTAGCTAAAAAAAAAAATCAAGGCAATTGGAAAATCTGATCCTAACATCAAAAGTTGAATAACAAAAAATGGTATTTTCTGTATAAATCATTTCTGACGATAAAACGGTTTTTTCCCTCCACTGTAAAAAAAGTTACTTTTTTGGAAGAAAAATTGGAGATTACTTCTTTCATTATTTATGGTAACAACATATTTGCAGGGACAGAGTACATTCTTATTAAACTTATAGTACAACCTTGTAGAATGTAAAAGAATTAAAAAAAGTTAAAATCGTTGTCAACTAAAATTAGTTGTCTTAACTTTTAAATATAGAAAATTTAAAAATATATTAACTGCAACCTGATAAAAATTATATAATATGCAATCTCTAAACAGTGATAAGTGCATTCTTATAATTTTTATAAAGTGATTTTTCCCCGAAATTTGGTACTCGGTACGAGTAACTAATCATTAAATACCAGTTCAAATGATTCCTAATTGGCCTGTAACGTCTTTACAGGTGTCCATAGGTCAATCAAGGTTAAATATTTTAAAATACGGGAAGGTCGTTTTTCTTCTTTTTACACAATTTTTTAATGGTGCTGTTTGACTCGTAAGAGCGTAAAATTTTTTTATGCAGCGCATACATTTGTTAAAAAAAAATTTCCGTAACAATGCAACATTTGGAGCTAGACTGTAACACGTACAGAACTCTTATTTTAAATGCTATTCACCAGAAAGTGTGATATTTATGCTCTTTTCCTTCATTTATTCTACTACTTTTTCTTGCTAAATATAGAGCATAGCTTTGTTATTAAATGTTAAGGTTATTAAAATTGTATACTGTTCTTTTTATAATTCTTAAGAAAAATCTTATCTCCTAGTTCACCTGTCACTACTGCTCTTTACTATAGCTATTATTAAATGTGCATCTATTTGGTCACGTCTGTGCATGTAATAAAATTAAGAATTCGTGTATGTGTGCATGTTTGTATACTGGAGTACGTGTATACTGTAGGCATTAAAAACGACAGTCAACATAAGGCTAAATTAAGTGCAATTGTAAACAAAACACGAAGCCTGATTTTCGAGTATTTTTAAATCAGGGACATTTAAAAAATGGAATTATCTAATTGGTTTAGCAGAAGCCATTGAATTAAACTATAAACGATTAAGTTTTTAAAAATATTTTAAAGATATCGTCAGTGATGTTTGCTAACTTATAGCTAAAAAAAATTTGTTTATTGCGTGTTCTGTAACACTTAATTAGTTTTTCTTCATTATGGCAGATTATCAGAATAATAAACGAGACCGTGTTGGTATAGAGATAGACAGACTACGTCACCAAATTAGTAACCCTAAAGTTATCTGAAACCACTTGTTTATTTTGCTTATATTTATGCGTTTAAAGCGTGCTACTATAATACTAAATCATTTTAATTTAAAAGTAATTGAAGTAATAAAAAGTTTTGAAAAGAAAAATTCATGGAGAAATGGCAGCAATTTGTTGAGGGGAAACCTAAAAAAACGCTAATATTGTTATTGACATTATTGATAATTAAATTAGGCAGTAGTTACTAATTGAAGTTAAAAGAAATAGGCTATGTACTAAGAAGCAAAATTAATGGGAAAATGATACTAATTCGGTTAAGAGAACGTGAAAAATCAGAAAACTATTATTGACATCAATGATGCGTCATTAATTTTGCTAATAGGTACTAGGTGAAATAAAAAAACTGTGTAATAAAAAACAAAATGGAGAAAATGTACTCTTTCGTTACGGGGGGAAAGTCGGCGGCATATTACTATTTACACCTATGATGCTTAATTTTGATAGTAAGCAATGGTAATTGATGCAGTTTTAATATGTATCAAATATACTATTATATTGATACAAATATTTTCTGAGAAAATTTGGTGCCGAATACTGTGCATTTTTATGATAGGTACTGAAAATGTGGTTTTTTACAGCCCCTCGAAGATATAAGTGCAGGAAGTTGCTTAATTATGATCAAATGTTAGAATCAAAGTTTTATTACGAACATAAAATAGATATGAGGAATTTTTAGCAAAAAAATGTGAAATTAACTCTGGTTAATTATAATTTCTTTTTTAAGAAACAGAATAAGTTTTAAATCTTGGTCCAAATATTTCGTTTGCCGCACATTTTATAAATCATGCGACTATACACGTGAAAGTAAGCAAAATATAGAATTAATTTTCTTCCTATGAAAACTTACACAAAAGCAAATAATTATTCTTATTGTTCCTTCAGCAATACGTTGAAATTAATTCGATAAAACTTATACATACAGTTTAAAGTTAACGAGTTCCCTACAAATCGTAACAGTATATACCCTACAGTGTATCGAACATTTTTTAATATAGATCTATTAAACTATCCGAATAAAAATTTCAAAAGTGTCAAATTATTTCTTTTTATAGCTAATCGAACACTCTTTTCTGGAAGCTTTCTACTTGGATTTTCTTCTTCTGGTTTCAAGTATACTGTTGAAATTCGAAACCGTGATCACACGACAAAATTTGTGTTGAAATAGACGAATAATGTAATAGCTGTTATATATATATATATAAAAAAAAAGCACATGACCTCCCTTTGACCTATTGGTTTTGAGTTACATAGTGTAAGGAACATGTGTTAAGCAAATTTGACACCATCAAATATCGTGTTACCTTCAGCGAGGTCTACAACTGAATATACTGCTTAACTTGGCGAATTTTTTGTTAGGTTTTTCTCATTCGTAGTTTCGCGTGCAACCGATATAGTCATATCAATTTTCGGCTAGGATTTGATAACAGGGTTGCTATAATTTGGCTATTTATCTTTTCAATTCTAAATGCTCAGTTATTTGTTCGAATTTGGTTTCATTTTCCAAATCCCACCATTCCCATTTTATCTAAAATAGAATTAAAAACTGATCATAGTAGGAAAATATCTGAAAGATTTCTGAAATAAGTCAAATTTTTATCTGATTATTAAAATTAGTTTTACATGAGTCTTTAAATAAAGTTTAATTTTAATTTGTTAAGCTCAGTATTAATTTGTCAAATTTAATTTTTTCTAATAGTAATTTAATAAAAATTAGTATTTTTAATAAAGAGTTTTGATTATAATAAAATGCTAATAAGATTTTTCGATTTAGTTGGGAGGTTAAGTGTGTTTGAGATAAAGTTTAGAATTAAGCGTGCAGCATACTTATTTTAGCTAAAATCAGTCATGACCAGTATTTTAATCAGTCATGAATTTCAAATCTATTAATGTCATTTTATGCGATTTAAATGTGCTATGTGGTTTTTCTTACAAGCGGAAATTAATTAAAAATGGTCAATTTTGTCACCTTGTTTTAAAAAATGCTACATATACCTTATGCTAATACCTTCATATATGCAGTATAAGTAGTTTATTTTATTACTTAATGTTTAGAAAACGGATTCTATTTTATCACCTAGATGTAAAAATTTTTTCCCCTCATCTCTGAGAGATTTTTTGTTGTTGTTGAGATTCAAGTTAAAATAGAAAATTAAAAAATTAACAAAGATTGATAAGGAAATAAAAACTAGAGTTTTAGAAAATATAGCAAAATTAGTAAAACAACTTTATTTATAGGTACTATCTTAAACAAAGTTTAGTATTTTTGTCTGGGAACTCAAAATATTAGAAAATACAGAAGTTAGAAAATATTTTAGTTCACGAACACATTTTACAATTACCTTAATCACATTTAGTGTCAAAATATATGCAGTTTCACTTAAATTTAACAAAACATAAGCAAAATAGTTTAATATTGTACCACAAATACATCGAATAAAGCCTTACAAAGTTACAAAGCCTTACAAAGTCCCTAGTTACTATTTAAACACAGTTTTAGGCGTGGTATAGCCAAAACATGGCTCTTGAGCCAAAAATACACATCAATCAATCAATCCACGTTGTCCGAAACTCGTTTGTTAATCATTTTAAATTTTTGATCAATAGCTAAAAAGTTAAAAAAAAAATTAAAAAATATTTAAATTTGTAATTTTTAATTATAGTCCTCGTTTGTTTTTGAGATATATATGGGATAACTGGTTGGTTAAGTTTTATTCAGTCAAAACTCTATAAATAACTCGAAGTGCAATGTTTTACAGATATTATTTGAGTTAAAGCATTAAATATATTTGATCATGAATTCATATTTCATAGTTTATTATTGTAATTTTCATAACACAATAAGTAGTAGGATTTCAATACATTTTGAACTTTTAATTTCCTTTTCATATAATTAATATTTAGTATTAAATATAATTAAGAAATGTAGTCGGATTTTTTTAACCATCATAATAAAAGTAAGAGTTAGTGCTTTTGTGTCTGTCTTTGTGTCTCTCTTATAATTCTAAGACCGTATGTGTTAGGGTCATGAAATCTAGATCGCAGGTGAAAGGGATAATTTTACCCCCTCCCCATCTTTAAATTTGTTCAAAAATTTCAATCAAATCATCCAAGAGAATCATTTGATAAAAGGATTTTTCTCATTGACTTAGTCGTTGATATAAAGTAAATAATAGACGATTCTGTTTTTTTTCAAATATTTTAAAAATAATAACAGGGAGGTTTGTTAGCTTACAGCTGTATTTAATGAAAAAAAAATTTAAAATACTCTTTTTAATCTTTAATTATTTCCTATTCGTTTTCCTCAGGAAAGCTCAATGATAAGCATGAATGACGTGGTTAGGTTACCAAATTATTATTTCTAAACCACACCTTTATTATAAGTATAGTTAAGTTTTTAAAAAATATTTTTATGAAAATATATAACTAAATATCAACGTTAATTGAAGATATAAAGACAACAGCGTAAAATGAGATTATGGAAAAAAGGAAGATATTAGTTATAATACATAAATAGAGAAATATAAGTTATTATAAGACATAGTGTTTTTTTAATTTATTTATTTTTGTGTGTTTAAAAAATAGACTTTTGAAATTGCCCAACACATATTTTTAAGCATTAATAAATCAATTACCTTCTTTTGGAGATAAATCATTATAATTTTTAATTCATAATTAATGATGATTAAATATTATTTTTTTCAATTGTTTTTGAAGTGTCAATTTCAAATTTTGCTTCGAAGCTTTTTATTTCTGGTGTGTTTTGTTTTGAAAATTTTCTTGTTCTATAACTTTCGTTTCATACTAAAAACCAAAGAATATACACTGGGAAGAATATACATGTTCTTTGCTAAAACTGCTTAAAAATTTCTTTGTTAAATGTGCGAATGATAGAGCAAATTAAAACATATATTTATTAAAGGAGAATATGAAAGAAATCTAGAGATATTTTTCTGCACTTAGAGCATTGAACGGCGAAACTTTTGATCTCTTGCAGATTGCAGACGATATCACTTGGCGAATTTCCTTTGATTGCGTCATAAATGTTGTAAAAGTTCCGAAATCCTGGCAACCCCTTCATCTCGTGCTTCATTTTAACACTCCTCGGACAGACGGAGAAAGCTGCAGCGTAGGGGCCAGGAGACACCTCGCATGAAACCGGAACCCGGGGACCCTTTATGCACCATCTCCCGTTTCCCTATGTCCCACAGAAGATCTGAGTAATTCTAGGATGTCCTTTGCAAAGATCATCGGATGACAAGTCTTTTAGAAGCCAAAGATCAATTCTTAGAAGAGTATGGAAGAAATTGGAAAAAGAGACTTCGTTCTGTTACGTTACTCTCTCTACGAGATAAGAATCTGAGATCTTTGAGAAATCTGAAGCGTTTTCTGTTAGGGGGAACACTAAACCCGCATATGCTCAAATGAACAATGCTTTGGTAGAAATGAAGGGGAGGGGGAAGGACTAAGGGGGTGGGTAAAATGTAATGCCAAAACAACCTTTTTTTAATGCAATGTTTGGAGTTATTGTTATGACTCAACAGCTAATTTTTTTTTAATATTTAGTATGAACGAAATGGAATATTACTTTTAAAAATGTACGGAAACTTAAAGTAGTTTCTTTTTTTCGATTTAGACAAATTCACATTATTAAAATTAGCTTTCAAATGTTAAGAACTATTTTTGTCGAGTAATTTTTTACCTATAAAATTGGAAGCCTCGGTTTGTTTTAATCAACAATGAATGTTTAAAAATAAAAATCAGTAAACAATTTGTAAAAAAGCGACGATGTTTATAGAATTGTTTTTTTTTTTCTTCACCAAAAACTTACTACCAAAAATTATAAAAAGCCTTGATTACAATTGGATACTTGCAACGCGAGAAAAAGAATACCACTAAAATCACATGGTTGCGTGAAATCTCGTGGTTGTACTTGGCGTGTTAACGTTGCAACTAATTAAGGCATGGTTTATTATCAAGCTGAATCAGAATTAATTGAACATCTGCAAGCGACGACATCCTCGTGTGTTGAATCTGATTGGCTTTTGAATCGTGGCATAAACAGATACCATGAATTACCCACCCGTAACGACATTTGCAGGTACCCAGTTATTAATTGAAAACTATTTCCCCAAATATTCTTTTTATTAAATCATTTTTTTCTCTCTTAGAACTTTAGTTATTTTCAGACTTTTTTTTGGGCAACTTTAGAAAAGGCAAATGAAAAAATGTTCTAAGCTACATTTTTAAAAAAAGTAGAGACTTATCTGTAGTGATCTTATTCACTATTCGTTCAACATTAATTTATTTTACCTAAATCTTTAAATTTCGAAGATCTCAGTGAATTAAGATAGTAATCTTCAAATGTTTTCAGAATAGACGAAAGGTCCCAAATCGCTTGATAACGAACAGAAACAGCCGACGATTAACTTTACAAAACTTTTCTTTTGGCATCAAATTAAAATGCGAAGAGTTTAAATGAGTGCCAAGGTTTTGTAAAATGAAAACACTTTCTGGGTAACAAATATATAACTGAAAAAGCTAAATATTACTAATAAAATTAACTTTTAGCGTTTTAGATATCTGATAAAAATTAAATGATTTTCTCCGTTTTTACGATCACTGTAAATTGTAGCTTTCATAATTTTTGTTCTTTTTACACTGTTTATAATATGTATATTTATGTTAAAATAAGAATTCGAAAATTATGATCATCTTTATGTAACAAAACTAGCCTGTCCATTTTTATATTTGATATGTTTCTTTTTCACATATAAAATAAATAATTGTAAAACTCTTTTATTTCAAATGTAGGAATCAAATATCTTTCAAACGATCGTCATCATTCTTTATCGTTTGGGATTCTTCAAATTACATTCTTTGAATGTAAACAAAATTTCGCTTGTTTTTCTTTTATATTTTCTTAATTGCAATCTGAGATGACAAAGAACAAAATATATCTAAAATGCACGCAAAATGAAGAAAAGTAAATGGAATATGAGAGCCTAAACTTTTTTTTTCTAATAAAAAAAAGCAATTCATGTTTCACTAATAAGTAAAAAATATATACCAACCATTATCTGAAATAGTTTTTATAAAGAAGCAGGGTAAAAAAAAATCCAGAAATATGCAAGAAAGTTGAATTCTAGGATACCGGAGCTTCTTTCCGGCTCCAGAACGACTCGTATTTCCCGGAACCGTCACATAGTCATTAGTTTCCTGGAGAAGGTGTATGTTTCTTTATTTTTTTTTCTCCTTAGAAATATTGTTATTATTTTATCTTTGGGATATACTATCTTGGGAAATTCTTCATATATTGGATAGCATTTTGTGGATCATGTTTATAACGTTATAACGACGCATTATTTTTAAATAATAAAAACGAAAAAACCAATCGACTAAGAACAAGAAAAATGATGATGAAAATATTCAGCGGGAAAAAAAACTTTCGCTGTAAGATGATGCGAATTTAAAATATTTTGTCGAAGCTCCAGGGCAGGGCTGCTTTTGTTTATGGGGAAGACTTTGTTGAAGTTTTCGAAGACAATTCCATCTAAGAAAGCAGCCATTATTACTGTAGGGAAAAAGAACGAAGCGGTATCAGTTAACACTACTAACTCTTCTTCCATAATTTGAAACATAACGCCTTTCTAAATCTTTGGAGGAAATTTTTCTTTAAAAAATTTCTTGTTATTACCGCTTTTATTTATTTATTTTTTTTATTAATTTTTCTTGGCTTTTTAAAAAAAAAATGAATAACGGCTTTAAAGGAAACAAAAACGGAGTTTGAAACTGCAGACGATATTTCTAAGACGCCGTAGGGGAACGAGGTGGACGAATATGATCTGAGCGATAATTTTTGATCATTCGATCCCGTAAACACCAGATACCGAAACTTTTGGAAAAGGAAATTTCGCTTTTTAAAAGCGCCTAGTTAAAAGTCTTAGGAAAATTTTATGTAATCCTAGAAGATCTCTTCTCCTTTCTCGAAATCATTTGCTTGATGACGAAGGAGGCGAAATTAATGGAAGGCAAACGTAGAGAACGTATCAATTATTCTAAGAAAGAAGAAGGCAGGCAAAAGTATTGTGGGAGGGGACCCCGAGTAGCAATCTGGCAAAAGGGGGAGAGGGAAGGGAGCGGAAAGTAGGGTGGAGTTGTCTTTCGAAAGATGATCCAAAAGTATTTTAAGAGCTCCGAATCGATTGATTTTTCGAAAATTAATAGAATCGCATTAGCTACTGAGTTTGATGGGGGTGAAATTATTCCGTCGCCATTTTTTTTTTCTTCATCAGAAACAGAAACCGTTTTTCTTATTTATTGCTTCCTTTATTTTGGACTTAAAATTTTATACTTTTTTTTTCAGTATTGAAAAGGAATTGTTTAAATATTGCTTCATTTCTTATGTTATTCGAAATTAAAATTAAAGTTATTTTTAAAATTAATTTAATTATGATAGCTAAGGAAATTATCTTTTTTTAAATAGTTTTAATAAGCGAAACACATACTTTTTTTCAATATCAAACAGGAATTGTTCAAATGCTGCTTAATTTTTTATGTTTTTCCAAACTAAAATTAAAGTTATTTTTCAAATTATTTTAATTATAATGACTAAGGAAATTTTCTTCTTTTAAATAGTTTTTAATACGCAAAACGAATTGCTGAAAGAATTTTTCCTCATTTTTTTTAAAAACGTATTCTTTGTTTTCGTTGTTTAACATGGATATATTCATTTAATTGTTTTCTTAATTATTAAAAATGGTTCGTAATTAACAAAAAAAAAATCAATTTACAGAAAAATTTAGAAAAAGTTCTTTTTTCTTTAGTTTTCATTTTTCATATGTTGTCTACCTGAAATGATTTGCAAAGGTAACCAACCGTTCGAATTTTATTAATAGAAAACAGGCGAATAGTTCAAGAAGTGTCAAGATTTTAAGAAGATGTTTTTAAAAAAAATATAAAAAATTCAGATTTAAGAATTTAACATTTCAAGAACTTAAATTTTTAAATTTGAACTTTAAGAATTTAAGAAATTTTAAAATTTATATTAAGAATTTTGAATAAGAATGTTTAAGAATTTTTCTGTTACTTTCTTACATCTTTAATGTAAAATACCATTAAAATGTTGGTTAGTCTCATTTTGGACTATGTGATTCGTTTAAGATTGTTTTTACTTTTGCTTTTCAAACATTATCTCTGACTCAAAAGTTTGATTTGAGCTTATGAGAGCTTTTTTTTATTTATTTATTTACATGAAATTATAAAATTTGTTTAAAAAAAAATATTTTCTGGTAATATTTTTTATATTTACTTAATATTTTTTATTATTACTTAATATTTTTTATTATTATTTAATATTTTTTAATTTAAGAAATTTAATAATTATTGAAAAGTTTTTAATTTTACAAATTGCTTACAGCTTAACAATAAAAAATATTAAATTAATCGGTTAAATAGTCCTTGAAAAATCACAACTTAAAAAAATTTATAATTTTTAATGAAAAATCATATTTTAAAATTATTATATGCCAATTAATTATAATTTTTTGTAGGAGGTTCCTGAAATCATTAAAATATCATCATTGTGCTTGAAAATACGATTATAAGATCATTTAAAGTTATATCTCAGTTCCAATATGAACTGAACATTCTCCTGTAACAATTTTCCTATCCTTATGACTGACTTTTCTATAACTGAATTGTAAGAGAAAGAAATGTACGATTTGCGGCGTTCTGTTTGGTGAACTACAGAAAATTTATTTTTGCCAATATTAATCAGATTGGGAAAAGTATAAAACAATTTTTTCCCTGTAATACTCATCCTCTTTTACATATTTACTTGGGCGTTTGTTAATTTTGTCAGTGACTTTTCCAGTGGGCAGTCTTTTTTAGGATATCCGTTAAGTTTTTTACATAATTTGCCATACTTATTTCTAAATGGGTAGACATTCTGAATCATTTAAGGACTCAATTTTAATGGTTCGAGGGATCATCATTGATTTGTGAAGACAATATTTTAAGTTATAAAACTAGACAAAAACGCATTTTCTCCGAATAAACATATCTTTTTTGCTTATTAATTCGTGCATTAATCGACTGTGCATTAATTTTCTGATTAATTATGCTCATTATAATTGGTGCAGACAATACTTTAAATTACAAAACTAGACACAAAAACGTATTTTCTCTAAATAAACATATATATTTTTTCGATGGATTATGACTCCTGAAGAATAGAATATATCTGGGAAGTATGGTCAAAATAGTCTGCTCAGAAGAGCGTTCGAAAGTTAGAACTCCTTAATGTTAATTTTACTTTCGATATACCTCAACTTTTTAAACGAATTAAAAAAAGCGAGTTGTTCTGAGATATTGAATTTTATAAGAGTCAGATATTTAAAATTCAATTTTCCAGACTGATTGATTGCAATTTTGACATGTAAAATTATAATCTTTAAAATAATTTTAAGACCTTATAACTTAGACCTTAAAAAAGTTTTTAGACCTTATAAATATTATTAAATAAAATAAAAAATTTGTCAGGGAATAATTGAGGTTTCTGGGTTTAAACTAGTAGAATTATCAATTAATTATTTGAAAGTGCGATTTAGTGCAATTAAAAAATATAAAGGACAAATAAAAAACGTATTCATTTATTTTAGCGCATTAAAATAATCTATAACCAATTTCAATCTCTTCAAACAAAGCCTGTCTCGTTAAAATAAAATTAAAATTAAATTCACATGTGACGTTTTTTCATATTGACTTCACATGCTTCATTACTGTTCTCGCTTTTGTTAGCCTTTCTGGATTATATTCTGGAAAGTCCTGATATAATTATTAAAAAGTATTTTTTTCATGAAATTAGCTTGATAAAAATATAGGAGGTAATAACTTTATAAATGCAGTAAAAAGAAATTTTAATTCAGTTCAAAAGTTCTCGAAGTATGGCGAAATACGTAAAAAGTAAAAATAACATAAAGTGTTCCAAACTCCGACTAAACCAAACTTCACCAAACTATTGAAGCCATATTTCCCAGTTTGCGATTGCCCCCGTAAGTGTGTCAGGAACTATGATCCGCCGAAAAAAGGTATCTTTATTCAGAAAAAGTACCTTTTTGTGCCTAGTTTCGTTACTTAAAATATCATCTGCACTAACTAACTTGCAAATTTGAGGTCACCAACTTGCAAGTACGTGAGAAAATTTGATCAGAAGTTATTCAGTATATTTTTTATTTTCGCGCAATGTATGTGCATCCAGCTAATTATTTCAAAATATGTTATTTTGTCATTGCTCATTCAATATGCAAATGAATACTTAATCCCTTTTATTACAATACCAAATTTTTGAGCTAGACATTTTGAAAACAATAACTCTCAAAACTATTTTAATTCACTCAGCCCGCCTTCCGAATTTGTAATGAAACACTTCTATGGACGAATTAGCTGTTCTGTTCGAAAAAAGAACTTAAACAACGTTTTAATGGGTTTGGAAAGTGCTAATTGATCATAGTTGCTTCTTTCCTCTTTTATCCAGTTTATATTTTAACAGCTTTCTTGCTATCAAATTGCAAATACTCTCAAATAACAGCCGGTCCAACACAAAAGTTTTACTCTTCTTACTAAGCTAAACATTCATTATTTGAGTTTTCCTGAAGTTACAACGCCATGTTTTTTTTTTTATTTTCCTTTTTCTTGAAAAGCTTCCGTTACACGTAATAATCTGATGCTTTGTAAATGTCTGTTTTGGTTTAGAATTACTTCAAAGTAATTATCTTTTCGTCATCATCAGCAGGTATTTTATAATTAGAGTAAAAATGGCGGTAAATTGCTTCGTTGCCAAACTATAATTGAAAAAAAAAAGAACTTTTTTTTTCTTCTTGAAACTAAGATTATTAAAACCGAATGGTGTATCGAATGTTGCTATATTTTATTCATTAAGCTGAAAATGTCTCATATTTTTGATAAATTTTAATTATAATATATTTTTTTTTACATTTCATTACAATTTTTAGTTTAATGAACAGCTTATTACTAAGAAACTTACTTGCAATTTAATTCGCCAGAAATATACAGAAAATGAATATGCTCTAAGAAATTTTTTTTTTTGCATTACTATTCCATGTTAGCTAATTTGAGAACAAATTAGTTAATAAGAGAACAATTATAATCCGAAAAATAAACTTACAAGCTATACAAAATATTTAATTCCTAATTTAATAATTTCCAAATTTGGAAACTCAAATGGAGTAAAAATTGCATGCCTAAATATGTAAAAAATATTTCATTTCATATTTAAAAATAATGGTCCAAAAATGCAAGTTTGCAAGCTATTTCGTTTTTTTTCCTCAATAATTTCCAATTTAATAATTTAGAATGTATTAAAATTATATTGACTTTAAATCGCACAGAATAGTCGAATATTTTATTTTGTTACTTATGATTCTTTTACTTAAAAATTCGAACTAAAAATAACATTCTAAAAATGCTTAATTAAAAAACGTAGCATATTTTGTTCTATATTAAATAGTTTTCCTGATAAATGTGCATTTAATAAGATAAACATATTCATTAATTATGTGTAATGTAGTTTGTTTTTAGCGTTTATTTTTATATGATATTATACACTAAATTAAAAATAAATTTATTAAGTTTGTAAAATTATTCTAATTGTTTTGAAACATAATGTGATTTATAAATATTTTAAAATTTCCTTTTAGGAGTATTAGAAAATATTGTATTCTATTCCTTCCCAAACAAAAAAATGGTTATATATTTTTTATTTAAAATCAAACATTTTATTACATAATCCATTTCAAACATTTTATTACATCTTCGTTTTTCAGAAGTCAAATATTACCTATAGAACCATAAAACAAATTTTTGTAAAATTTTTTTCGGAATTGAAAATTGGTATTTGGCATCAGCAGAAATTGAAAATTTAGGCTTTAATCCATTCAAGCATGAGCTTCTTCTGAAAACTTCAAATTCATTTTTCTCGTCAAAAGATTTTTTATGACAATCTCTTTGTCAATTTCAATCAAATTATTTATTTTTAAAAAAAAATTTTTTGTAAAAAAATTACTTTAGTTTATTGTTGGAGTCTTTTTTTTTTAATATTATATTTTTTTCGGCTTTAAGCTATGTTATAAGTTAGATTATGATAGAATTGCTTTTAATTTCTGATGATTCCGTTAATTTTTCTTTTTTGAAAATAAACACAGTGCAGGGTTTTTACTATTAAATCGTTATCTTACGCAAACACTAGTTTCATTTCACTTTTTCAAAACAATTCTTTCAAAGCTTAAATTTTTATTACATTTTATAAATAAATGCATTTATAAATAAACAGCAGAGAATTGTGAAAAATCTAACAATGTTTAAAAAAAGCTGACATCAGCTTTTTGAATAGTTTTTATTACCCTTTTCAAACCTAATATATTTAACACAAAACATAACATTTATTGTTTATGGTAGAAACTAAAAAAAAAACATTCGAACTATCAACCATTCTGGAAATAAATTTAATAACATGCTGATGAAGATAGGCAACACTTTACTAAAAATCAATGGTTTCATAGGATACTGCTTTAATGGCCCTTACCCATAAAAACTTTCACTATCTTCGCTGTAGGTTGGAAACGCCCCTCTTCAACGAATAGAACGTTTCGTTCTATTTCTCTTTCACACAGCCTTCTAGAAATTTTTCTCTTTTAGCCCTTTCATAAGAGTGGGTATTACTTATAACTCTGAGAACCGTAAAGATCGTCAAATCCTCATCAAGACATAAAATGATTTATCACCAAATTTATTATTCTCTCTAAGTAGTATTTTTTTGGCAACGTTGGCTGCTGTTACGCTTGAAGAGGAAAAAAAACTTTACTAGATAGATATTTGGTAATAATCAATTTTAAAAACATTCATTCGAAAATGTAAGTTTTTAGGAGTTACAAAAAAAGAACCAGGCAATCTTTGAATTAGGCACATAAATAACTTTCTTTTTCATTTTCATGAAAATCTTGTTTACATTTTTCAAATAATAATAAACAAAATAACTATACTAAAAATTAAATTTGAATAGATTTTCATACTTCAGAAAAGGATGCGATACAAAAAATATCATTAATTAGATTAATAGAATTTTTCGAAGAATGGAATGAATTCCAGAAATTCAAGCTCAGTAGACTAAGAACAATGATGAATAATTTTTAAGAGAACTCAAACTTGTGCTTAGAATTTCATCTATGGAATGATATTCTGATATTAAATCTGTATTCTCTGTGCTTTAAGTCGAAATTTTTATATATATATATATATANCCTTTTTTCAAGCTTTCACTCAATTTCAATATGCTAGGACAAACGGCTCTGGAGTTATAAAGAGAGATAGGCACACACAAGCTCACACAGACAGACAAACTCTACATTTTGTCGTTGTAGATTAAATTTAAATTAAAAATATTTTAGTTTTACTCACAATTATGAGTGCAAATATATATATATATATATATATATATATTACCTGCTAATTATAATTTTTTAATTATTAAGTTTAATATATTATTTCCTTACACAAATCCAGTTTTCGGGAAAATTCAAGGTAATGAACCAATTAGAGGCCATTCTTAACTTCAGTGTGAACGTGTGTTAAAAAATTTATCCCACTACTTTATTGTATTGATATATTTTTCTTTTGCTATATTAATACAATATTAGAAAGCACTATTTTTTATGGCTATAATCGCGCTTGTTGATGACGAGATTTTATTTTTTCGCTGTAAAGAACCAGTTTTTTCTCCATTTTTTATGTTTAAAATTGGACAAATCAGGCAAGGTTAGATATTTGATTTTGTTGAAATTTTCAGGATATGTTCATATGTAAAACTACTACACAAGTGTTTTTATTTTATTTTTGTGAAGCATTTTTTATTCTCAAGGTTTTTTTGAAATCAAAACTAAAGATCCTCTTGAATTCTGAGAACATGCGGCAGTACTTTTTGTGAAATAAGTGAATCCGGCACTTGTCATTGTTTTTTGTTGTACTACTTCCACTTGAACTATTATTAAGACATAAATACTTTTAGTGAACCTTTGCTCCGAAGATCAACGGTCATTCAAAAGTCTTCAAAATAAGGATTGTACTCTCTTGTACTCTCAAAATCTACTTGTGCCATCAGTGAACCACAAGGATGTATAATTCTGTGAATATGCACTAATACGTAAAATGAACATATGTGTGGTGTGTATTTCACGTGACCTGAAAATTAACTTTAAAACAACAAGAAACAGAAATTTTAGAAATTTTCAAGGTCATTAACTGCCTTTGCAAAATTCATACTAGACAAGTATGAATTTTGCTGGATATGAAACCTTAAGTATAACAGAAACAAAATCAATTCACAGATCAATGGTTATTTATTCAAATTTTGTATAATTAGGTCCTAAACTTTGAGTCTTTTACCTGAGTAATTGAATAAAGAAATGGTTATGGGAATGCTAATCCTAAGCCTAATATTAAGCCTAAATCACAATTAAAAAATGTGATTTAGGCTTAATATGAATATCTGAAGTTAACCTCTATCTAGGATTTACTGAGAGGGGGCAAAACTATCTTGACAAGTCATGTGGTGTTACCGATGCAATTTTTTACGGTGAATCGAAAAATATCACACTCAAATCGATAGAACTAATAGTAAAGAATTAATTTAAATTTTATATCGAAACAAAGTGAAACAAAGTTTACAGATTTATGCGTCGGACATTGCAATCCAGGAATCTAAAATACTGATTTCAATAAATATTTTTAAGAAATCGAGAGAAACACTTCAATTCACAATCAGTTTAAAAGTTTTAAGTAGGTAATTACAAAATAATAAAAAAAAATAACGCAAATCTTTAATAAGATGAAGAATATATATGTATATTAGTGAACTGAAATGCTCCTCTCAGTTGCTTCAAAAATATATTGGAATCTATACTTCGCTTGCATGGATAGCAATGCTTGAGGCATAAATATGTATGTGTCGTAATTCGCTTTGTTTCTATAGAAAACTTCTATAACCTCTTAAATATTAGTTCTATCGACTTGGATTTGATTTTGTTCGGTCCAGCGCAAAAAAATACATCGGAAATATTAAAGTCCTTGTCTCAATAGTAACGAGTAAGTTTTGCACCATTATACCCACTGCCCAGCAGTTAATTCTAGATAGACACTAAAGCTCCCCTCGGTGGAGTACGTTAACTTTAAATATTCATATCACAATTTTTTAAAATTATTTACAGCTTTTCCATGGTTATTTCTAGATGTGATTACTCAGATACAAGCCTCAAAGCTTAGGACCTAATTATATAAAAGCTGAACAAGTAACCATAGATCTGTGAATTGGTTTTGTTTCTGATATACGTACGACTTTTCTTTTCCATCAAATACTTGACTAGTTTAGGCGAAATCGTTAATGTAAGGAATACCGGGCAAAAACATATCCGACTGTGGCATTTAACCTTAAAAAGACACCAGTGCAGGGAATACCAGGTGAATGCGTACCAAGCAGTGTCCTGTCGTGTATGTCTACTGTTCCAAAATATGCATTGATTTTTGTTCTGATCTTTTCTTTGGCCCACAACGAAGCTCGCATCATACTTCTCTAAAATCATGCTTGCCTTAAACTTTGTCTATCATTTAAGATGCATTAAGTTGCTCAGTTAAAGGAATAGTGTTATAGATAAATTAAAATATGAATACTTGTTTGCAAAATAATTTTGATGTTGTTGTGTGCATGCGTTTAAATGCGTTCTCGCCATGTTTAAAGCTTCCCCACTGTGATTAGCAGAGAAGGAGAATTACAGCCGCAAGTATACATCAAAAAGAGGCATATATAGTCAACTACTACGGATACTAAAACTCTGTTACGATTTCGTTTTATTTTGAAACTTAATTTTTTAACGTATAAGTATTTGATTCGAACAATATATTTTGTGAAGAATAAAATATGATTCTACAAAAAAATTAATAGCAAAATTTTGATTAATAAAATTTAAATATTCTTCGCATTTATGAAAAAAAAATAGAAATATTTAATTGTAAGAAATTCTTTTGCTTACCTTAAAAAATTTTTCACTTGCGTAACATAAAAAAATTAAAATATGGATTTAAATATATTTTGTTTATTAAATTGACTCCTTTTCTCTCTACAGTGATTACATTGATATTTTCAACAGTATTAGAGAAGTTTGTCCTCGGAATTCAAATATTTGTTTAATTTACTGCTACAGAGTACAAATTTACAGAAATTAGCCAATAAATAAATAAATAAATATAAAATAAGTAAATATATAAAATAAAAAAATTATGTTTAGATCGAAAGCTATCAAATGCTGTGGACAGTATGTATACTATCTTTATTAGGAAAAAAAGTGGGGCTAAAGCACATCGAATATAGCAAAATTAGTTTAAATTGCAATTTTAACGAATAGTAAACATCACAAATTTTTAAATTAAAGTGTCCTTTAATTTTAAATTGAAGTTTTTATAATCCTTAACTCGATATGTTTACAGATATTACAAAAGCAATTTATTTTTCAGTTAACAAGATTATTGCTTTTAATCATAATTTTAAGGTGTTCATTTACTTAATTAATTTTACTACAAGTCCTCATACGCTTACTACAAAAGTGGTCAAAAAATTGTATTATTCCAAAAAATTCAATCATGATTTCATTAAAATAACAATTATCTAGAATGGAATTCATTGATTATACTGCCATTATAGTTGATGCGTCATATCATGTTTTTCCTATTTAAATAAAAAAAACTACTTTAAATTATTTTTTCGAAATTACATATAATTTCATTTAGTTTTATAATACCTTGCATAATCAAAATTGGATTTTATATTAAAAGAATGACGAAATTTTGCATTTTTTCCTAGAGTGTGAACAAATAATTTAGCATTATAATTTACATTTCCTTATTTTGCGTAATCAAATTTATACGTGTAAAAGAAATTTAATTTTAATGCGGGTAGTTCAAAGATATTCAAGACGATTTCTAAATCGTAGAACCGGTTTAGAAAACTGACTAGTGCTTATTTTGTGAAAGGTGTTTGAACTAGAATTAAATCTTGTCTAAGATGTGCAGTATTAATTTGCTTTATAATTTAAAAACTGGAAAAAATATTAAATTATTTTATGTTTTATTTAATTCAACCTTGTAATAGAATGAGACGAAAATTAATTTTAGAATAGAGGAAAGTATTGCTTGGTCGCGAAATTAAGAAGCGATTTAGTAAGTCTTATCCCCTTATTATATATAGGTAAAGTAGCAGTTATTTAATTTTTTATCAAACATAATTTTGAATAATGCAATTAAACGGTGTGGGTAAAATGAATCAAATAACCTTGGCTGATTTTAACCTTAATTTTTCTTATTAATTTATAGTTTATATATGGATCATAGGTATGTGAATTTATTAAATACCTATTTAATAGGTGAATAGGGAAATCGGGCTTTGTGCAAACTGCCGACGGCTTTAGTTAAAATTATTGCTGTGTGCCTTGTCGACGAAAAAGTTGTCGGCAGTTTGCAAAGAGCCAGGTTTTTCGATTGGCTTATAAAACATGTATCTTATCAATAAAAACTTTGATAATTAAAAGTTTTTTGAAAAATACATTCTGTTCGGCCAGGCTATGTCTAGGTTTGAAAACATACATCTTATCAATAAAAACTTTGATAATTAAAAGTTTTTTGAAAAATACATTCTGTTCGGCCAGGTTATGTCTAGATTTGAAAACATTCATCTTATCAATAAAAACTTTGATAATTAAAAGTTTTTTGAAAAATACATTCTNACCTCATATATGCTAATAAAAACTTTGATAATTAAAAGTTTTTTGAAAAATACATTCTGTTCGGCCAGGTTATGTCTAGCTTTGAAAACAGTTCGGAACAAAAGCTACTGTTGCATACGGAGCTGTGCTACAAGGGGGTGTGCACATGATTAATAAAACCAGCAAAGAATAAACAACGCTTAAAATATTACCCCTTGTAATCTTTATTCTGATAATGGGATTTTCAGGAACAAAAGGGAGACCTCAAATACTGAGTTAAATAACCTGAACATCTCTAGTTAAAGCATCAGACAGAAAAAAGTGATTTCTTTGAATAAACATGCTAATTCTTTTCGTTGAAATTCAATTTTTGACACTCAAAATGAAGGAAAGGTGGTGGTAGCTGCTATTTAGAAAATATTTTCCTGATAATTAATCAGGAGAGTGGGTGAAAGTTTTTATTTAATAAAAGCCAAAAATGCTTTGAACTGTAAGATATAAAAATTTTTGACACCATTTTAAATTGCTTATTTTTGAATGACAGTAAAAATGTATGAAATTGGTAGAATAGTTCGTATTGGTCGATAGAATCGAGAAATCGCATTAAAAAAAAAGATTTTTTATACTAGAAATGCTAGTTTTTAATTTTTTATTATAAATTCCCTATTTTGAAAATATATTTTGTGTTGCTAAATCTTTTTTTTTTCAGCAGAGTCTGAACTTATTTCTATCTCAATAATTTTTCTTATTTTAGATCATTAACTTCATCAGAAAAAACTGCGTGTACACACATTTCATCACTATTTTCTCTCACACTATGAATAGGGAAAATTGTAGATAGATTGTAGAAAATTGTAATTGTTATCGAAAATTGTAGATAAAATATTATGATTGACTGTTACTTATGATATTTGAAAACATGAATATTTTTCGGAGGTGTTCGATTAAAAAAAATTTTTTATCATTAAGTTTATCTAATTATATAACATTTTTGGCACTCATTTTAGTTCAAAGTAATAAATAACCCACAATTTAAAATCGAGCGAAAGTAAGGATAATACGTAGTTATTTAATTAAACAATTTCCTTTGCTGCTTCAAAAATTTTTATCATTAAAAAAAAAATCTAAACTATTTTTTGGTAATCATACCTTTTAGTGTGGTAAGAAAATGAGCCCAGTTGTGAAGCTACATAGTGACTCTGTTATCTTGTCTTCGGCCAGCTGTATGAGGCTGTTTGTCCATTTGCTCCTTCGTCTGAATCTCAAATTGTTAGCGGATATAATAGGGGTGAACTTAGCCTGCTGTCATAAGAGAAAATTTGGGCATATTCGCCTATTCTGTCATTCGCCTAATTCTTTAAACTACATCAAATTCAGCAAAAGGTGGCAAGGGGATCAATTATAACTACTATTGGAAACTTGGAATATATGATTATTTACAATTAAAGTTTCATATTTTTAGATATATAAATTAAAATATGAATACTNNNCAGTGACATAATCACATTTTGGATGTTTCAATTCAGTTCGGGTTTATTTCTATACATTCTAAATATGTTTCTGTACATTCTGATCTGATTCCTTTCCACATTAATTGTCAAGCTGATTTCTTATTTTAAATTCTGCAACTTTTCTCTACATGTCAGAAATATCATACTTCAAAAAACAACAGCATACATAAGCAAATGAAATTATTTTATTATGAATATTTATTGATTTTCAACTTCAAATTCAGCATCTTTTCTTTTCACAGCAGAAATCCCTTACTTCAAAAAACAATGAAATAACAAATAAAATAATGAAATATCCATATAATAAAATTAAAAGCAAAACTCCGGATAAAGCGCATTTAAAAATGCATCTGGTAACTTAACTTTATTTTTGCTCGTACCTTTACTAAACAGCTGTTATTAGATTTCAAGGTAATAAAGGGGTGCTCTTCTGTACTTTTGGTATTAAAGGGATGGTCCAGTTAGAAAGAGAAGGAAGAACAAAAAAATTCTTATTCTCATCAGTCAATAGTGGTCTAATTTCTACCCATTCATCAGGGTTTCCGCTCAGGGCGGGGCTCTTATATTTTTCGTAGATGTATGATTCCATGCATGAGGGTAAATGATGAAGGGTTTATTGAGTTTTTGTCACGTCCTTCTAGGCTTTTTCTTCGGTAATAATACTCGATATTTTCGGGTTTATTTTTGTTGTTTCGTAATATAACCTGATGTCGTTTATTTTATTATTTTTATTTTAATGGTTTAATATAATGAAAGTATATAAATTTTTGAGATAGAACTTTTTCACTAAAATTAATTTGTTTTATCAAAGACAAAGTTTAAAATGCCATTTTCTAAAATTTTAGATATCTAGCTACAGCTTAAAAGAATTTTTACAAAGTTTTGTTAGCAAATTTTAAACAAGCATCAAAGGGCCTCGAATGTTTCTATTTCGTATTAAGTGTTTAACTTAAAAAGCCGTTCCTCAGAATCTTTTTCTTTATTCACATAGCAGGTGTACAGTTCGTAAAATAAGAAACAGATTTCTCTGGATAACTTTTAATATAATGATCGGATCTTCTCATTCTGAGACTCAATCTTAGAGGTTCAAGAGAGTGACCTCAAATATGCTAATTAATTATTATAGACGATATCTCAAGTTACGAAATCAGACACAAAAACGTACTTTCTCGGAATAAACGCCAATATTTTTTTCGACAAATTCCGATTTCTGACCCCCGAAGAAGGTAGCTGCAATCTGAGAAATGTTGTCTGAGAAGTTAGGTCAGGAGAGCGGTTCAAAGTTTGAACCCCTTGATGTTAATTTTACTTTTGGCGTATTTCGTCATATCTCGAGAAGCAAATTGAAAAAATTTTGAAAATTTTGAAAAATTTTTCAAGCGAATTGAAAAAATTTTGCACGTAAGTATACAATTTTTTTTATCCAAAGATAATTCCATTTCATAATTCCGTGTAGTATATATTTATTATTTTTTATTACTTTATTTAATAATGATCTTAAAAATTTTGAATTGTAAGGTAATATAATTTTTCACATCATTTTAAAGAATACAGTTTTAAATGCAATATTTGAGCGAAATCGGTCAAATAGGATAAGAACAGAAATCTAATTTTAAAAAATTTGTATTTTTATAAGTTCGACTTCTCAAGAACTATTTAATCGAGTTTGCTAAAATTTCGTATTTTACCATATGCAATTACTTTCTTTAAAATGATGCAAAGAATTATATTTTTTTCCTTTCAAAACTTTTTCGACTTTTATTAAGTAAAATAATCATAAATAATAAATATTTATTAAAATTTATTTTTGCATAGAATTAGCTTTGGTCCGTTTATTTTTTTACGCGTTGTGCTGCTGCTATCTGTGCCTGAATGAGATAATCGTATTCTAACAGCACAGTGTCAAAATTTGGGAAGTGTAGGACACTAGAACACTTTATGTGCTGAAAGGAATGGGGGAAATAATGAGTGGAACGAACCCCCGTTCTGTAGGCCATGAAATTGATAGATTGGACCTCTCGGCTATAATATGTACGCAGCTGCAAGGTACTAGGTGGCTTTATTAGGAAGTTCTGGTTCATGCGATAAAATTCTGGTTGCTTAACCGTATGGAGTGAAAGCTGTAAATAAAGGGTTTTTCTCACAGTTAACAGTTTGAATACCATCCTATTTATGGTTATTTGATTGTTTTGTTTGAATATGGTAAAATAGCAATTAAATAAAATGCTATTTAGCCACTTTTTTCAAAGATATTTTTAACAGTATGATTATAAAGTTAGTTTATGCAAAGTTAATGTCATGCAAAAAATAACTCTTAGTAAATATTAATTACTTTTTATTATTTTATTTAATATTAGTAGAAAAAGTTTTGAATCGGAAAGTAAACAATTTTTTAATACATTTTAACGAATATAATTTTGACAAAAAGCAAAATTTGAGCAAACTATATTGAATAGTTCCTGAAAAAATCAGTTTTTATATGAAAACAAAAATGAAATTTTAAATGTAACTTTTTAAATCTATTTTAAAAAGTAATATATATATATTTACTAAAAGTTAATTTTTGTATCAAATTATCTTTGCGTAAAGGATTTTAATAATTGTATGAAAAATTTTCAATTCGCTTAAAAATTTCTCGAGATTAAGCGAAATACGCAATAAGTAATCCGAATACGTCGAAAAAAAGGTATTTTTATTCAGAGAAAGTACGTTTCTATGTCTGATTTTGCCATTTATATTATCATTTTCATTAATTAATTAGCATATTTCAAGCCACCCCCTCGAACCATTAAAATTGGTTCATAGAGCGTGAAGATCCGTTCATTAGATCAAAAGTTATTTAGGATATTCAGTTCCCCCGCCCCCCGCACTGTGCAAGAAATCCCAAAAGAAGTGAATGCTTGAAAACGCTACTAAATACAATATATATATAT